>NC_056741.1:1952488938-1952643938 GCF_019279795.1 Protopterus annectens
CCAACAAGAGAAAGACCCCATCATCATCCTGCTCAAATACTCCAAACTAATCTTAAGTGGAGATATCCATCCCTACCCTGGCCCCCCTCACCATCTTCCAACCCACACCATCTCTATAAGTCTCTAAACCTAACTGCTATTAACCTGCAGAGCATAAGAAACAAAATCCCTGACTTCCATGCCTGGATAACACACAATAAAAAAGATATTATTGCCGCTACAGAAACATGGCTGAAACCATATATCAAAAGCTCATAATTTCTCCCTCCAGGCTTCGCCTGCCTACACAAGGACAAACCCCTCCAAAAAATGTGGTGGGGTAGCTCTAATCTACCCAAACACTTTTAGTATGATCCTCTACAACTCACACATACCTAACTTTGTTACAGCAGAAATCTTAATAACCTTCCTAAAAATTAATGACAATATAAATCTATGTATCATTGCCCTATATATTCCCCTGGTAATAATATCCCCATACTAGAGGACATCCTAGCCTGGAGTTCCAGTAACATTACTACAGAAACAATAATCCTGGTGCATTTCTCCCCAGGCTTCTGCTGAAAACAGGCTCTATGGAACCTAGTCGGACTTTCCCGGTCAACAAATGTTAAATAAAATAAAATAAAATAAATAAATAATCATGGGTGATGTTAATATAAACTGGCTTGATTTCTCACAGCATCACCCTCCCCCCACCACCACCACCAACATCAATCTATATAAATACAGTCAGCTAATTGCTGACATTACCAGACCCAACGAAAACAACAGCCATGGTACAATCCTAGATTGGATCATGGTCTCAGACCCCAATAAAATTGCCACTGCAGGAACCCTCCCAAATAGCATTATTGACCACTTACCAGCATTTGTAAAATGTAAAACAAGTGAAATTCACAAACACCGATACAAATATACTAGAGACTTATCACAGTTCTCTCCTACAACCTTTAATGATGCCCTACAAAGCATTAATTGGGAACCCCTAAAAACACTCCCTCTAAACAATGTAGTACAACATTTTAATTCCTCATTCCTTAATATTCTGAATAGCCTAGCACCCCTCCGGCTAAAACGCGTAAAATCCTTGCATAGCCCATGGCTCACTAGAGCTATCAAACTGAACATGGTCACCAGGGACAAAGCCTGGAAGCTTTGGCAAAAGCACAAAAAGCCCTCCGACCTCATAACCTACAGACACCTCCACAACCAAGTAAAGTGCCAAATCATTAGGGATAGGAAAGAATACTATCACATGTTACAAAATCAACACATACTTAACCCTAAACATTTATGGAGCTCAAGCCACAGACTTCTACACCCAGGATCAGAAACTAACCCCTGTCCAGACCCAGATGAAAACCCTGTAGAAATTGCTACACTTTTCAACACTTATTTTATTGACATTACAGCTAATCTCACTACCAGCTTCCTTCCAACTCTACCAAACCAACCCAACCCACCTGCCACTAATACCTCCCCTGCCCATCCTCCCAACTTCTCTCTAGCTCCTATTCCCACATTCATAGTAAAGAAAATGCTTCTGAAATCAAAACCTTGCACAAATGCCCCTGACATCCTGCCCCAGAATTTCTACAAAATGCAGCAAATTCCATTGTATACCCCATCAGCATACTTCTTAATAGGTCCATCCAAGAGTCTTATGTTCCTTCTATCTGGAAAAAAGTATTTATTCTCCCACTTCACAAAGGCGAAACAACATAGATGTCTCTAACCTTTGGCCCATTGCCATCCTTTCCTCCATCTCAAAAATCCTTGAGAAATGCATCCACAGCAGCTCCTTAATTACCTACTTGACAACAACATACTATCTCCAACCCAGCATGGTTTTAGACTAGGGCACAGTATCACAACAACTCTTACCTCCTTTTGTGACACTATCAACTGGGCCCATGACACCTCTCTATTTCTCAATCTGTCCAAAGCCTTTGATACTATTTCTCATCCTTCTTAGAAAACTATCTAGCACAGGTATCTCTCCCTCTACTTTAAATTGGTTTTCCAACTACCTCTCAGACAGAAAACAAGCAAAAAAATGGCTAAACTCCTTCTCTCCTTTCCTTAATACCTCCACAGGTGTTCCCCAAGGGTCCATCTTAGGCCCACTACTTTTCAGCATTTTCAGCAGACTTCCATTCCAGTCTCACTCGAGGAACAGTCAGCCAATATGCAGATGACTCTACTATCATCTGTACTGTCAACTCCCCACATGAACTTCAAAAACTTACCCAAGCAGCCCTCAGCTCCACTGAAACATGGATGGCTAACAACCATTTAGCATGAAATCCTAAAAAAACTAAACTAGTGTTATTTACCGCTAAGAAATCCTGCACCATATGCAAAGACACTTTCACCATCCTCTCCCATGATAACACATCTGTAGAGGTTGTCACACATACTAAACTTCTAGGTGTTACCATAGATGAATGGGTTCCATTCAGAAGAGTGAATGCTTAAAATAGCGAACGCTCTTCTGTCGAAGTGAAAACAACAAAAGCTGACAATGTCGAAGGCACGAAACAGCAATTTTTTTCCCAGGGGAAAATCGCTGGGCCATTCTAGGGACTTTGCTGTTTTCTCCACTGTGGTGTGATCTTGGAGTTGGTATATTTAAGTTAGGGGGTGTGGGGGGGTGAAGACCCCTACTTTATTTTGCTTGTGCATTTTATTTATTTATTTTTTGGTTCAGCGAATTTTGTCCTTGGGGAAAAAATTTGCTTATCTGTGCATTCGACATTGTCAGCTTTCGTGTTTTTCAGTTTGACAGAAGAGCATTTGCTATGTTAAGCATTCGCTCTTCTGATATAGACCCAAGATGAACACCTAACTTTCAACATGCACATTCACAGCAACATTAAAAAAGCACACAAGAAACTGGGCATGCTATATTGACATAAAATCTCCTCAACTTCTTCCGACTAGCCCTTGCCTCCTCTTTCCTGCTCCCCTCTCTTCTCTACAGAACCCCACTTTAAACCAATATTCAAACCAGTCTGAAATCCAAACTACACTCATGCTATAACAAAATAGCAAAATGTACTACCAATGGTATGCCCTTATCTTACCACTGCACCTCTCTTAGACTACTGAACTGGCTAGAACTACCTCACCACCTCACATATATTCAACTAACTACTGCCATTAGACTAATACACAACCCATCCAGTAGCCCAGCTCTTTCTAACCTATTTACTCCATACCAACCTAATAGGCCCCTCTGCTCAGAAAATCAAATGCTCCTACAGGCAGATAAACCCAACCTCACCACTGAACAATGGCTCCACTCCTTCTCCAGTACTAAACTATGTAATTCTCTCCTACCCTCCCTTAGATCTACTAGCAATGCATCTATCTTAAAAAAAATCCTTGAAACATCATCTCTCCTTCCACTGGCAATGCCCCTATGCTAACACTTCACAACCCATAAACTGATTTCTCTCTCTTCACTTCCTCTTCTCCCACCTTTCCATCCTTCTCCCCTCTCCACCTCCATTAGCTTCACCCTTAACTCCTGAACTAATAAACCTTTTCTATGCCCTTACAAATATACAGTTGTACTGATAGTTTTGACACCACTACGATGCCTATCTCAGCGCCAACTATTATACGGGACTGTCAGTCTAATCTAGAACAACTGTTATATGGATTCTTATCAAACTGAATACACTGCATTGTTATCTGAGCTTTGGCAGTTTAATCTGACATAGGTGCTTCCTGTATTTTTATCACATTGAATGTACTTTATGCTCTTGTGCTTTAGCAGCTTGATCTGATATATTTGTTATCTTGTCTCCTATCATATTGTAAGCATTGTATTGTTACTGTGTTTTATCAAATTGTATGCATCTGTATCTCTGTGGAGCTTTTCTCCCTGGGCTTCCACTGAAAATGGGCACTCTTTGGCCTAGTGGACCTTCCCAGTCATCAAATGCAATAAATAAATAAATAAATAAATAAGGGAGTGACAAACCACCAATAACCTCACACTTCTACATACCAACTCATCACATGAATATCAAGATGAGAGAAATTTCCCATATTAAAGCAATCACTGTTGATGGACACACAGAAAACACATTGGCAGTGAATACCTAACAACTCTAATAAGCAATAAATAAAACATTAAACAAACAGCTCATTCCAAATGAAATGTCCATACCTAACACAACACAATACCTTAAGCTGATCTCAGCAAAAGCATCTAAATTAGAGATACTTGACATAAACAATTGTATCAAGTACCTTGACATTCAGTTGAAAAAGGTAAAAAATAGTATCCTTTAGTAATTTGAGCATCTTGAACTTCAATCAAGTGTCCAACACCCATTTTGTATATATAGAAACCCAGTGCCTCAGTATAAATGTTCTCTTTTTTCTTAAACACAAAACAACCATTCTCGCAAAACTTTCATAAAATCTTTACATTTATTATCCTCTAACATATAAACAGAACCAATAATCCTGAATAACGTTTTTTTTCAAAATCTGCACTATAATATTTCAACTTTTTCACACTTATATATTATTACAGATCTGTCAGATAATCCCCCTCTTGTTCCATGAGTTAGTTAATATCTGCCAAATCCTACTCTTGTCTGCCCTTTTGAAGGGGAGAAAATGTTTTCCCCTCTCAAAGAGTACACTTGCTTCTTCTCAGCCACCCAACTTCTTTTTTTTGTAAACAACAAGAATTCAGGTTCCCTTACTCCTGTCAGTTTTTGTACTTCTGTTGTTTTATTCAGTTCTGCAATGATGCATTTTTATCTTTTTCCAAGTTACTAAGAAATAAATATTCCCTACAAACCTTTCATGTGAAAGCAACCCATGTCTGCACCCACAAATCTTAAAATATGTGAATTTGTGTGCAATCTCTCCAAAAGTGTTTCTGTGTCTTTCTTATTACTTCCACATCCAGTCCCCATTTGAAGTACATTAATATCCTGGAACATTCCTGTAACCTGATGGATTATAATATCCAACCACCCCCAAATGTATGCACTCCATCCCAATATTTTAGTGAGATAAACCTAACCCCCTAGAGACTAATGACATCTGCTTTTAGTTTACCTAATGAAAAGAACACGGCTAGACTCCTGGCTTTACTCATAATATTATAAAAGTCGGGGGTTAAGAAATGCCATGGGTTCTTAATGAATACCTTTGTACTTCCCACAGAGGAACTACCTTCTTGTGATGTGTGACACTTCTTTCATGTTTAGTTACCTGTTGACAACCTGTCACACCGTGGTCCCCTTAAAAATGGGATTGCCATCTTCCTGTGTCCCCAATAAATCAGATTCCTGTTGTTAACCTGAAGCATACTTTTTTTGCAGTCTCTTTACCATCATAGGAACTGGACCGCTCACTATGTCTCCATTGGGAAGACAATTTTATTACCCCCATTAACTTGGCCATCCATCTCTATTACCATGAAGACTTCATTTTCCTGTCTCATTAAAGCTCCAACCTTATAATCCTATCCACCCTGCATTTGCCATGCATGTTCGGCCCAAAATATATTTCCTTTTTAACAAAGCATTCAGGCTGGGTGACAAACTTTGATTGTCCCATTTCCCAAAACTGTTTTCAGTGCTTCTTAAGACATGCTGCTTATGAAAGTGTCTCTCTTCCAGACAAAAATATTTGGAGGAATGCTGTCTAACCCATTTAAATATTCTATGATCTTTGCCATCATAAAAATACATAAATGAGAAAAAAATCCTGTTTATCTCATTTAAGGAGATGTTTCACCTCTTCCTTCAACTTAACAAATGAGATGACTTATGATTACTATGAAAAAACCATAATGCAGATCAAGTTTTAGGTCAGTGAAAAATCTTCTTTGGCAGATACTTTATTTGTTCAAAACTGTTTTAAAGTATTCTTATTTACAAATGTGGGGAATAACAACAATATTGTCCTACTGAAGGAAATGAAGTGGCTGAAATCACCTAAAAATGTTACATTTTAACATACAATACCATATGAGTTAGTTAAGTTTGCACTAAATACTTTGTTAATGTTATGGGTATCCAACACATTGCAACTATAAGCCATAAAATGGATAATGACTGAATTAAGCATGTTATTTTGGAAGCCTGGAAAATTCTGTAGTGAAATCAAAAATCCTTGGTTTGTGAATAAGAACAATATTAATTTGAAATGTTTATTAGAGAGTGTGAAATCCTGAATGAATGTGCACAGGACTTTAAGATGGCTTTCACCTTTAAATGTGGTGCATGCAAAGTACTGGAGATGTATAAAGTCTGTGAGAGATGCAAATATTTAAGAAACATGGAAGCAATCCTCTCACATCAGCTCACTATTGGTAAACATTATACCTCCACAACTCTGCATCAATCACCATACACTACTAGACCATATGTTGAGGTTGTAAAATAAAAAAATTGCCAAAGCCTCTTAGAACTCATTGTAAAATATCACAATCTCAAGCACCCAAGACAACATCTACTCCTTCTCCACTCATGCATACTGCCAATCCACAGACCTCACCCAAGAGTCATCAGAAAAGCAGGCCTAAGCCCATAAGACCCACTAAGTATGTTTTCACACAGGCAAGTGTTTTAGTCATAGGTTACTCTATAATTAGGTTTACAGACTCCACTCTCACCAGACTGGGCAAGAAGAGGGTGACCCTAAGCTGCTCGTCCAGTGCCAGGATCAGCACTGTTGCAAGAGCTCTAAGTTTCCTTAAGCCAGACTAATATGTTTATGATCTAGTGGTGGCCCATGTGGAAGTGAATGACTTGAGGTGTTCCACCCAGCAGGATATGCAGAGAGACAAGATGGAACTTACTATGCAGGTATTGGAGAGACAGGAAAGACTTTGGTCTTGCATAGTATCTTGCCTTCTCAAAGAATGGTGCCTAGATTCAAAAACAAGATAATTGGCTTTAATAATGGGGTAAGTAGTTGGTGTCATTCTAAGGAATTCAATATGTTTTATCATGGGATGATATTGTAGACTTCACCAGTGATCGCTTACACCTGTCATACCAGGTCTTTCTTCTACTGGCTTTCCTCTAGTCCCTAGAGTCAGAGTTCCCTTACTACTAATTCTTATGTAGAATACTCAAACTCACATTTGGACAACATCAGTGTGGCACTAATTAATACATAGGTCTAAGTAGAAAGATGCCAGAACTTGATACCCTCCTGCAACTCCAACATATTCATATTTGTGTTGTTACTGAGACATGGTTTTAGTGCAATGACAACACTCCCTCTCTACAAGGTTTTAGTGCCTGTCATGCCTTCAGACCCATATTTGTTAGAAACACCATTACTTCGTATCAAATTACCCACAACCCTAACTTGGCACACCTAGAGATCCAAATCACCTCTAGTTATTACTTCATTAATAGTTACAGATCCCCATCATTGCCACCAAAAGATCAAAGAAACTACTTCACCATCATTGAGGTATTAAATATCAAACCCAATACTTCTTACTAGGAGATTTCATTTAGCCAAGCATTGATTGGCAGATTTATACCCCTAAAAATAGTTATGCTCAGCATTTCCTAGACTTCATCAATACAAATGCATTGAAGGAAATTGTAAAACTACCCCCTAGAAGCTCTAATGTCCTGGACTTTGTCTTTACCAAGTTAGCCCTGCCTGTATCCTACCTTGTACCTCCTCATCCCTAGTTAAATCTGACCACAGATCGATCATAATCTCTGTCAAGCCTAGTGGTACCACCCCACATCCAAATGAGACCATCTTCGGGGACTTCTCCAAAGCAGACCCTCTTTTTGTAGAAGATTTATCCAAAATTCCCAACCATCCCTTACAAATGGACCCAACTGAGAGGGCTGCTGCATTTACATCTGACTTTTAACAGTACCTGAACAGTTGCATAGAAAAGACAGTATTCTTCTACCATAACTATAATGGTAAATTAGGGAATAAGCCTCTCTGGTGGAACTCCCATATTAGTAAACTGTACAACAAAGAAGGAAAATAACAAAAGTTGCAAGACATCTCCATATTCTCATCGCAAGACTACACTGAAACATAACAACAAGAAACTTAAATACACTGTTAGAAAATGTGAAGCAGAATATGCAGAAAAGCAGAATATGAACTTAAAGTTGATACAGATTCCAATGGAAACTACAAATCTTTCTTCATTTATACTAGAAAATTAAGAAATAATGTCCAACAATGGACTCATCCATAATAATTTCAGCCATTCTGACTACAAGGACATAGCTAATATATTAAAAGACAAATTTAGTGCCTACTTAAAACCCACCTACCATATTGTTGCCCCCACTGTCACTGAGAATTTAGTTTCCCCTGAAATCACTTTGGAACAAATGTTAGAATCCCTGTCAAAGATAGAAGTAATACTTCCATGTGAGTGCACAGTATACCAGGCTGCATTTTCATTAGTGCCAAATAAGCACTGACTGAGTCTCTGTTATAGATTCATAGGTCCACAGGCAAGCACCAGGCTAGGTGCACTTGAAGGCCATTTTAAGCGTAGCTAATTTGCCATTTTGTCTCAAAATAACCTATCCCATTTAATTATAGATTTGTCTTACACATACCATGGTCAGTAATTATATATTACCCCTAATGAGAATAACTGGGATCATGCCATATATAATTTGAGAGACCCATGTATGGGATAAAGTCTTTATAAGCTACATCTGTCCATTAGTAGTACAGGGACAGTCCTGGGGTAAATTTTGTGTTTCCCATCCATAGATCTAAGTTACACTTAAAAATGGACAGGAAGGAACTTTGTTTTATATGGATGAGGAGTCTGCTCCAGAGCAGTGGTATCCTCTGCTAAGTATACCTGTTCTGCCAAACTGTTCTGTTGATCTTGTGGAAGAGGTTTTGATCCCTAGACTGAGTATTTCTGATGCCATTTGACTTGCTGAAGTGTAAGAAATCCATCAGTAATGGGTTAGAGGATACCTTGTATGCCTGATACAGGTAATCTCTTAGCAGTCTAAGACAGGGCTTTGAGTCAGTCTATGTAGGACATGTTTAGACCTTGTATTCTTTTATTAAGGTACTTCTATGCACATTACAGTTGTTGCTTGTGTCTGGACAGATACATACCAAAGAGGGCATTATAGTCAATGACTGGCCTAATGAGGGCTGAGTTAAGGGGGACAAAGATATCTCTAGATCTAGACAGAACCTTTGTTTATAACCTATGCACTATAAGGACTCTCTTACAACAATAAACACATACTGGTCCAAAGTTTAGTGACTGTCCACATAAGTTCCCAAATCCTGAACAACTGGGTCAGCTCTGCCAATGTGGTAGTTTCCTGGGATAGATGACTTTCCAAAGGATACAATAATGCATTTTTTTTTGCATTTAGTTTTAGACCATGATTTTGACAGCAGTTATTTATTTGAGTCAAACCTATATGCAAGATGTCATTTGGGGATTCAATGGCTGCTCCTAGCTTGCAGTGATCTGCAAACTTAGTCAGCCAGAGCACTTTGATATTGAATTTTAATTCTGAAAAGTAGATGCCAAACATGAAAGGTCCCAGCACAGAACCTTAGGGGACTCTACCGGTGACTGAGCTCTTTGTGGTAATTTCCCCTATTTTGATTATCTGCATCCTATCTGTGAGACAGCTGGCAATTCAGTGGGTGTTATAGGGGTTTATTCCCAGTTTATTTAGCTTTTCTACTATGCCTGAGTGGGAAATTGTGTAAAAAGCTTTGGCCAGGTCAAGCAATGTGGTGTGTACCATGTTGCCTTCATTCATTGCTTTGGTGACCTTTACAAAAAAGAAAATCCACCACGTTCAGTAAGCATGACCTGTCCCTGATGAATGCAAAGTGAGATGGGTCTAGTGTTTGGAGTTTCCATATGTCCTGACTGATTATTTCCATGATAAGTCTTTCCATGACATTGCAAATGAGACTGGTCAGACTTATGGGTCTGTAATTGCCTTGGTCAGTGAAAGGTCCTCCAAAGGTCCTATTAAACTGCTCAACCACAGCCAATCTACAGGATATATTCCTGATGCCTAGTGAACAGCCACTGTGACTCCCCTACACAAGGATGATTCTTATACAGACTCAAGTAATTATGGATCCTTCCGCTTCAACAGCCATATATGCAACGCCATAGAATATATAATAACAAAACTCATTTATGCAGACATAGACTAACAAACTGATCTAGATCCCAATCAGGCTGGTTTTGTAAAGGGCAGGTCCTGTTTTCTGAACCCAGTAGGCTTCTTAGAAAAGGTTGCAGGGGCTGTGGACAGTGAGCATTCTGTGCACACTGGTTATTTTGACATGGCCAAGGCTTTTGACACCATACCCCATGCTGATATTATAAATAGTAAAGCTAAAAATGCTATGGTTACCCATAAGGGGCATGAGACCTGGTCATGTCTCAGATTAGAAGTATCAATGCAGAACCCTTTTCTTTTGTGCATTTCTAATTACCAGTGCCATGTTACCTTCTCTGGTGAAGTAAAGGTATTCATCTTGTCCAGCTGCT
This sequence comes from Protopterus annectens, assembly GCF_019279795.1. Lineage (NCBI taxonomy): Eukaryota > Metazoa > Chordata > Ceratodontiformes > Protopteridae > Protopterus > Protopterus annectens. Next base: position 1,952,499,482 of record NC_056741.1, read on the forward strand.
AGGGAGCAAATGTACTTGCTGAAGAATTTTTCCGCAGGTTAGGTTACGGAGAGTATTGGAAAATTCTCTAGCAAGTAAGTTTGCTCCCTAAAGGCATTTAATGTTTTTTTATTGCTTGTGTACAGTAGATTTTGTTTTGCTTGTACTTCACCATTTGGTGAGAGTCACCATGCTGTGCTACAGCATAAATGAACATAAGTATGCAAAATATATATAATCATCTTACTAAGCCTTCTTAAAGCTAGCATGGCTAATGTGCAGTTAAGTCAAATCAGCATTATTTTCCACTGATACTCTGATGCGAATTAGAGGCTGTGGTCTGTTCCACAAATGCATCTAGTTCATCCCTTGCAAAAGTTAACTCAGGAAACAAACATTTCTTCCACTATGGGTACTAATAATTTCTCCAGCTCCTTATTATTTTCTGGCTTTCCTTACCGTTAAGTCCTGCTTCTGCTTCTGATCAGATTTATCTTCTGATGTAGCTGGGAGAGGTAATTTTATGGTTATATTAAGAGTTTTTACATTGCATATCATTTTGTCACTAACTGTGCACTATTTGGCTATACATTCATTTTTAGAGCACTGAGAACAAATCAACTCTGATGGTAACAATATTTTTCTGCCAGCAAGCAACAAAGAGCTTCTTAACCCTTGAAATATGCAGATCTAAATTAAAGCTAGCAATTTCAGGTAGTAACAAATGTTTTACAAGCACAATTTGTTGTGCAGACGCCCTAGACTCACTATGGAAAGTCCATTTTCTTAGGCAACCAGAGATTACTACTTTAAAAATATATAAAACCAAGATAGCTACAACTTTCTTTACATAGTTTACATGTGGACAAAGCCATACTTTTAAAACTTCCAAACTGGCCACATCTACTAAAGACAAGACCTTCTTTATGTCCGCAATCTCAAAGGAAGCACTCAGATCTGCTCAGAATTGGTGGTCAAGGACACCACATACACAAACTCTATAGATATAGCCAACTTGCTGGCAGACAGGTTCAGTGAAAACTTCACCCTCTGTCCCCCCATCAGTAAATCAGGGCATCCCCAGCACCTGCCCCCGTCCCCATATCTCTAGGGAGCAAGTCATCACTGCCCTCTCAAAGGCAAAAAATACAGTCATCATGGGGCCCAATAACATCCCAGGCTGCATCCTACATGAACTCAGGCAGGAACTTGCAGCACCATTAGGCACCCTATTCAGCCAAAACCTTTGTCCCAGCTGAGTGGTGGATAGCCACTGTCACCCCTTTGCACAAAGGTGGAGCGTCCATTGATCCAGGAAATTATAGACCCATCAGCCTAATTTGCCTGATCTGCAAGGCCATGGAACAGATTATCATGGACCTCATTAACAAGGACAATGGCAACCTCCAAACACTCAATCCCACAAAGTTTGGTTTCGTCAAGGGGAGATCATGCTTGTTAAATTTGGTCAAGTTCTTTGAGGCAGTCACCAAAGCCATTGTTGAGGGAAAGATGGTGCACACCACCTACTGTGACCTGTCCAAAGCCTTCGACACTGTTCCTCACTTGGGTATAATAGATAAGCTCTCTCAACTAGGCATCAATCCGTATGTTACCAGATGGGTAGCAAACTGGCTCACTGATAGAATGCATGTAGTCAAAATAGGGGAAACCACCTCAAGCAGTAGACCCGTAATGAGTGGTGCAACCCAGGGATCGGTCTTGGGACCTCTGTTGTTTGGGATTTAGTTTTCTGAGGTGCAGGTCAAAACCAGAGGGCTATGGCTGACCAAGTTTGCAGATGATTGCAAGCTGGGTGCTGTCATCGATTCCCCAAGTGATGTGGACATCTTCCAAGAGGTTCTCACCCAAACAAATGACTAGTGCCAGAAACATGGCCTTAAACCGAATGTCAAAAAATGCATCATCATTTCCTTTGAGGAGAGTGACATCCCCACAAATGATCACATTAATAACAAGGTCCTAAGCACGCAATCAGTCATGATGAACATGGGCACCCAGGTTGATAGCAAACTGACTTTTGACCACCATATTGCCTCCATTGTACAGAAAGCTTTCTACATGGCCCACCTCATTCGTAAGGGTATCTCATCCAGGGACAAGGAGATCATAACATCCCTGTATTCTTCCACTATAAGACCCATTACTGAGTACAATGCCCCTTTCAGCATGTACCTCACAAAGCACATGCAGCAGCTGGAGAGACCACAGAGGTTCCTCACCAGGAGAATCCAGGGCTTCAAACATCTACCCTACACAGATAGGCTAAACGTCTTATCCCTTTACTCAGTTTCATACAGACTTCTCAAAATTGACCTCTGTTTAACATACAAAGCAATTTCAGACCCCTGCTTTGATTGATGGGATTGCTGCTTATACACAAGTCAAGCTCCTCTAGAGTAACTCGCATGCACGACCTCAACCTGGTCTGTGACATCAACAGGGCTTGTTGCTGAGACAGACTTGTGTCCCAGAGACTCCCTCTTCTGTGGAATAGACTCCCTCTCCATGTCAAGCAGAGTACCTCATTAACCCTTTTTAAGCGCAACCTGGATAAATGAATGGGGAACAGAAAATACACCCCTGGGATTCCACCTGTGTCCCTGCTGGACAGGGGCATCAGGTGCTCACTTGTCAGAACATGGGCTAAATTCTTAGCTAGGCTTGCAAGGGCCTCAGGGCCAATAGCCTAGTAACTTCCTATTATCCTATGAGCCATTCAAAATATTCATTTTTGAAGCTTAAGGGATTTTGCATCAGTTGAATCTCTAGACCACGTCAAAATATTTCATGTCATTTTCTGGTACTTCTTGCTATTAGCATCCTTTAGCAAGTTCCCCAGTCAAATGCAATGACAGACATCTGGCCCACTAGCTTGAAGCCATATGTCTCAAGAGGTCAACTTTTGATGGCCACTAGGTGTACTTCCACATCATCTTTCCTTTCTTAGCTTCTTTAGAAAAGCACTAGTGTTTGCAATTTCCATTGTGAAGGACTTCCAATTCACAAAAGTAGCTACCTGTTTCTACAGGTTAAGCCATTGTTTAGCCATTGCTGCAGTCCTTTTCTGAAGAGCCCTTGTAGAATTCATTAAGGCCTTGAGTAATCTATCCATTTTGTGCAAGATTTATCAGCTACAGTTTAGTGCACATACAACTTCATGGGAACATTCACAATCGGGAAACCACTACAAGACAATCCCTCTTCACTGCCATGGGGATTCTTGTCCAAAGAACATTGTCATGGAGTCAAAAGGATTTGACCAGTTCTAAATAACCTTTTTTTAACTGCTCCAAGGACCTTTTCACCAGAAAAAGTTTACGTATAAATTCAAGAGTTAAGTTTTTTTTGTCCCATTTAACTTCATTACAATTTTTTTGCCACATTAAAGAGTAACATCATTCAGGATTCTTACAGCTATTAAACAGTTAATAACTCATACTCAAACCGAGCTTGCATCTTTTAGGTAGGTCTCAGGCAGAACACACTGTAAGTAGCTTTTAATAAGTGCCAGTATATAAAAAGGGTCTATATTATCTAATCGACCACTTAGCTTGTCAAACACCTAAACATCAGCAGCTAAGGGTCAAAAACTTACAATCTTGAACTGCCAGGTAAGCAAATTCTTTCATCGGGAAAGAATTCACTTGGCCATTATTGGGAATTTGCCCTTTCCCAATGTAGAGAGATCTTGGAATTGGTATATTTAGCTAGGGGGGTGTGGGGAGCACAGCCTCCTACATTGAGGGTGTGAGGGGCAAAGCCCCCCATTTTTTTTGGCTTGGAAGTTTATGTTAGTGTGGCATGGCCAAGCAAATTCTTTCCCGATGAAAGAATTTGCTTATCTGGCTGTTCGAGAGTGTAAGCATTCGACCCTTAGCTGTTGACATTTAGGCATTCAACAAGATAAGTGGTTGATTCGATAATATAGACCATATAAAAATGATTTTTCTGCTTGATCAATCCACAGATGTAGAAACATTCAGTAGCACTACTCATTAAAAGTCCAGGTTCCTTAGTATTAAGTGAGGCTAATTTACAGTGCCACTCTCCTACCTTCTTTGACACTTATGCCTGTCATAGGTCTCTCACACAATCCATCCACCTGTTTGTTGGATGCCCTTATTTCCTCTTGCCTGCTTCCTGTCTGCTGCAAATCATACTGATATTCTTAAAATCTAAAAAAATCAATAGATTCTGATTCTACCCTCATTGCAAACTGTATACTAAATTCAGTGTTAAGAAAATTAAAAAATGTATCAGTATCCTGTCTTGCCCATGCCAGACAAGCCAGCAGTCATCCAAAAATGACACCATACAAAAATCTGAGAGTAAATCATACTGTTGGATAAGTCATGGATCGAAAAGTTCTTCACAAAACTCATAGACAGCCCCCATTGTAGACCTCTGAGATGCAGATAAGACTCCTCCTTATGGAAAAAATATTCTTAGTTAACACCAACCTCATAAATTGCATTAAAAACGTCCTGAAAGTCAAATGCAGCTCAATGACTGATTATTGCATGTTTCACAGCCTGTAATCACAGAATACTGCCCTTCAGTATACTTATTTCAGTAAGCCCCCTCAAAAACTCCTGCAATCTTGCTTTAACAAATGGAAAAATTGGTTTTAAACATGCTTCTGAGAAATCCAGAATGGGTTTGCCGGTGGATGTTTGCCAGATGTAATGGGTCTGCCTTGTCGATCATGTAATGATTTGTATATATTAGGATGTAAAATAATTGTGGTTTGGATTTCAACACTAGAGTATCTCTTTATTGTATTGATAGGTTTATATAATCCTTTTGTACCTATCAAACTGTATGTGTAATGATGTAACTACTGAACTCTGAAATGTCTTTACCGTTGAGTAAAAATGGGGATTAAAGTTAAATTGAAATGTAAAAGAAAGAGTATTAAAAACACACTATCTGCTGGATTCATTGTTCCCTTAAATCAATATTTTAAGGTATAAGTTTCTACAAAAAGCTTTCACATCCTTAACCAGTTGAAATTCAGAAACACATGTAGAAGGAACTCTACTCTTTTTCTGTATATCACATATGGTCAAAAATGTTATTTACCAAATCATCCTAATCTAAACAAGGAGTATTCATTAACGACAGTCATTTTTGAACCACTTTTGCAGTACTTACTACCACATCTCTTCCCTCCTTTTTCTGTCACTGAGATAGTTTTGAAGTTTTTTTTTTTTTATTCTGCTTGAGATAATCTGATGAATATGAATTCCATTCAGTATCTAGAAACAAAGACCCCCTCCTTGGTAATACTAAACTCCAATGCAAAGGAATTTGAATTTTTCTAGATAAACTAGGGATGTTTATTCCAACTGAAAAATGTTTCTTGTTAACATTATAATTTATTACTTTGTTGTGTCCCTCATATTTTTTATTTTATTTATTTTGTCTAGCTACTCAGTTTCAAAGTGCATCCATTGTTTAAGTACTTTAGAATGTAAATAACTATAACCAGCCAAACTAGAGAAACTGGGTTAAGCCTTTAAACTTTCATGTGTTTAACTGTTCAGAAACATTATATGATTATCATAATATTCAAAATATTCAATTAAAGCATTAATGCACATCATGATGGCAGTATGTTAACCTGCCCTCCATTTTTTTTATATAATTGCAGTCATCCAAATCTACCCCAGGTTCTAGTTTGACCAGTAAACCTTTCGTCTGTAGGCCACTTACTTTCATCTGTAGGCTTTCAAGTATTTCAGATGCCACACTGCAGCTCTATTCTGTTTGAATAAAGTTGTTAAATCAAAAATGCTTCTCAGATTACATTCATTAAAGATTACCCTGTTTAGTAAGTTCTGGTTTGACACAGGTTTTTACCTCTAGATATCCCTATTAGTAATATTGCAACATCATCACAATCTAGAACTAGCTCCAAAATCAGCATGTTTAAATCCATTTTAGCATTCTGTGGCCCTTATATCCAAAAAAATGTGTCAGTATAAAGCATTCCAGCAACAAAAGCACAAATCAAAAACAACCACAGATGCATATAAACACTCGTCTCCTCAGTGAGTGTTGAAAAAACAGCAATAACCAAAAGAATAACATCACAATGTAATGGAGACTTGAGAAATAATATTTAAGGAAAATGGAAGAGCCCAGATATATGATAATACCATTATTGGCTACTATGAGCCATCTTCAGTTACACTTTCATTCATTTTAAAGCCAGCATAAAGCCCCATTCAGTTTTCTGATCTGAAACTACAAATAAAAGCCTCATTCAGTTTTCTGATCTGAAACTACAAATAAAAACCCCATTCAGTTTTCTGATCTGAAACTACCAATTACCAGAACTGTTCAGCAACAAAGAACATAAATATAACAGTGAATGTTCATTTAACAGTAAAAAGTGCTCATATGACAATAAAAAATTTGTAAGTTAACCATACCTAAAAAGGGCCAAGCATTTTTATATTTTTTAAATTTTGTATTTCATACCTTAGTTATAACTAAAAAGTGCTGAATGACTCTTTATATTTTTAATAATTTATTTTTCATTACTTAAGTGCTAGATAATATTCTTTATATTTTTTTAAAATGTTTATTGTTAAATCATAATTACTGGATCATAGATTTGAGCTTTATTTTTATTGTGAGGCTCCAGTCATCTATAAGAAGTAATTAAAAATAACAACATATGTGTTTTTACTTTCCCTGTGCATTTGCAAAATGTGTTTTATCTATATTTATTTCTTTTTAAAAGTAAATAGCTTTCATTTGTTCAATTGCAAAGTCTTGTGGCTGATGTTTTATTGGATATTCTCCCAGTATTTGCATGACTGTTGACATCCCCCTTTAAAGGGAGACTGCTTATCTAACACCTATTAAAAATTAATATATTGATTGGTTCAACCTGATTGGTGACAGTTTGCAGGAGGAAAATGGAAATTGGGTGATGTCACTGGAAAGGTGTCAGTAGACCTTCCAGGAACTATGTTGTGTGTGCGTGAGTGTGTGTGTGTGCATGTGTATGTGGACTGTATGCCTACTAACTACCTGTAAACCTATGGGTTGAAAGTTTGTTCCAGAGAAGGGGTAGTTGTGTGATGAATCTCTCTCCACAGTGATTTGTTTATTTGTTTATGCATGTTCAGATTTCTGGTCTTAATGTTCACTGGACTGTTTGATTTTTAGAGATATAAGACGTCTTGTACTGCCAGGTCCCTAATGCCCCAAAAAGGAAGGCACAGATTGCCCCTAGTCCATAGAATACTGAATATAATGACAGTAGATCAGGTTTGATAAGAGACTGGAGGCTCTGTCCTTGTATTCAAAGTGACTGCATGGCAATTACTTACATTATCTTCAATTATTTCTCTATTTTCTCCAGGCAAAGCCTGAAAAAGATCCTAAAGAATCACTGCTTCAGCATGGACTGGTTAAATAACTAGTAGTCATACAGTATTGATTGCTTCCTTCTAGCTTTACCAATAAAATTAAATAATCATTTGCAATTCTATACTGCATTGCAGGTAATCCAAACAGAAAAAAACTATAATACAATTAAGACAGGAAGTGTCACTGTTAGAAGAGCACAGATGATGGAACAAATCAACAAAAATACTTAGAATGACAGACGTGGTAAAAGAGATGCACAGTATCAGAGCAGGCCAGAATCTATTGCACACAATTGCAAATAATGAACTAAAGATATCAGCACAGGCAGAAACACTTAGAAAATTTGCAGCTAAATATAAAGGAAAAGTACAAAATAAGCAATTTATTGATGACCTCAAAAAATTTTGTAGGGAATTCGAAAACAAAGCAAAAGGGATAAAAACACCACCAAAAAAAGAAGAAATAGACACATTTTGGAGAAATATCTATGAAGACCTTGTGAAACATAACAAATATGCTGAATGGATAGAAGTAGTAAAAGAAACTGTAAGAAGTTCAAATGTACAGGATATGAAATGCAATGAAATAATGGCCAGAGAAATTGAGAGAAAATTAAGAAAAGCTCCTAATTACAAAACACCAGACTCATATGCAGTAGCTAACTTCTGGCTGAAAGTATTAACATCTTTACCAGAAGATTTAGCCATGAGTATGAACTATTTATATGCAAATCCCAACCTGGTTAGCAACAGGAAAATTGATACTCCTTAAGACCAAACCTGCAAAATATCGTAAAAACTATAGACCAATAACTTGCCTTCCAACGATATATAAATTATATACTAGAAGTGATGCCAACAGAATTTATAGTCATGTAGAAAAAGCTCAATCATGGCAATAGAACAAAAGAGTAACAAAAGAAAAGTCATATGAAACAAGGGATCATTTGTTGTTAAATAAAGTCATAATGGAAAATTATAAAAAGGGGAAAAATCTTAGTATGCCATGGATAGTTTACAAAAAGCATTTTACAGCATCCCACATGCATGGATGAAGGGTTGTTTACAGATGTATAAGATACACCCTACATTTATCATTTACATTACAGTGACCATGAAGCAGAGGCAAACCACTTTACAGTTAAGCCATGATAAAGGGAAATCATTATACCAGGGATAAAAATTCAAAGGGGGATTCTTTGCCACCACTGGTCTATTTTTCTTACCCTTAACCCATTATGGTGTCTACTTAACAGATTAGGTCATGGTTACAATTTGGGTCCCAGAAAACAACAAAGTGTAAAGACTTCTCATCTGCTTTTTGTGGATGATTTAAAATTGTATGGTTCATTAAATAAGGAAATGAAAGCACAACTGGAAGTGGTCAAAATTTTATCAGATGATATAAGAATGTCATTTGATCTTGATAAATCTGCAAAAGAAACATTTAAAGCAGGAAAGCTGCAGCACCAAAAAAAAAAAAAAAAAAAAAAAATATATATATATATATATATATATATATATATATATATATATATATACATATATACATATCAGTCTGGGACAGGAATGTGATGCAAAAGGAATCTGAGCAGGAAGGAGTATATAAGTATTTGGGAATTGATGAAGGAACAATAACAAAACATGAACAAATGCGAACCAAACTCAGCATGGAATATTTTAGAACTCAAAACATTGAAATCAGCTCTAACATCTAGAAACAAATTCCAACCTATAAACCAATTTGCTCTTCCTGTTCTAATTCAGTTTTGGGGTGATTGACTGGCCCCAAAAGTTATTGGATCAATTGGACAGGAAAACTAGAAAAAATGCTTCACTCTTATGAGATGATATATAAAAATAATTTCTGAAGGAGGTATGAGCCTCCTCAAAATTGATTACATGTATTGAAGTGCAGCTGTAGGACTCCATACATATCTGCTGACCTCGGAAGATCCAAACATAGCGAAAGTTTTAAAACATGAAAAGAAATAGTCTAAGATGACTTCCCTGCTTAGTTTAGCAGAAACATATCAGTGTATAGTGGGAATGGAAATCAAACCAAAAGTCAAGCAGGTACTAAATGTGCCAAAAACAAAAGAAAGACTATAAGACAATAGTTACAGAGGATATTGGTTTTAATTATGGTGTTTTTAGTTATAAAGGTTTTAATATATTTAACCTCACTGATATTTCCATTACTAAAGTGCATTTTAATTTATTTACTAAAGGATTCACCTTCATTCCCAGGATCAAGGCCCATATTGTTAACCTACAAGTGGATGTGCAGATGTTTATTAGACAGAAGAATTTAGAGCTGTTTTTTAATGGTAGGGAGATGGAAAAAGATTTCTCTTTTAAAGAAAAAGAGTATGTTTAATCCACCCCTACACCCACAGCTCAAAAACTTTGAGAATTCACTAGAAAAATAACTTAGGGAGAAACTAAAATACAACAAAGTGAATTCAAATATTTCCAAAGAAGAACTGGATATTTTAACATCCTGTAAAGAAAACAAAAATCTTAGGATCATGAAGCCTGACAAGGGGGGTGGTGTGGTTTTAATGGAACAGATTGCCTATGATGCCAAAATGTTTGAAATGCTTAATGATGAAAATACCTATGAGAGGGTATCAGTGAATGAATTCAATATAGCACATAGGAAACTTACAGTATGTCTAAATGATTTGGTATTAGAGGAACTAATAGACCTTGAAACGTACAATTTTTTATATGTTGAGAAACCTAAAGTTCCCTCCATTTTCGGCATACCTAAGGTCCACAGAAACCACAGAGATCCACCTTTAAGACCTATAGTTTCGGCTGAAGTTTCTTTAACAGCTTCCCTTGCTAAGTATATAGATGTTCATTTAAAAAAAACAGTGATGGAACATCCCAATATCTTAAAAGATTCATGGGATTTTTTAAGACATATAGACAATACCGACCAAGAGAACACTTCTTTTTTTATAACCTTGGATGTGGTGGACCTGTTTTCATGTATTCTCCACAATATAGGTCTAGCATGGTTCGAGGAATTCTTGGAAAGTAAAAATGGTATCCCGTTCAAGGTACTTCATACATGCCTAGTACTCATGGATTTAATTCTAAAGAATAACTTTATATATTTTCAGGGAGAGTACTATATGCAATTAAAATGGGTGGCAATGGGTGCACACTGTGCACCCACATATTCCAACATTATTTCATTATATTGGGAGAACAAGTTTGTTTTTAATTCAGAGTTCCAACAGTGTTGGTATTATTATGGATGGTTTTTGGATGATGTCTGTCTTTTCTGGAATAGTACAAAGGAAAAATGTATAGAATTTTATGAATTCATTTTAAGTACAACAGAATTTTTAAAGTTTACTTACAATGTTGATTTCAGTGAGCTTTGTTTTTTAGATGCTAATATTCAGAGAACCAATACAGGTTTTAAATCTAAGATTTACAGGAAAGGAACTTTTTCCAATACATACTTACATTATACTAGCTCCCACCCGCCACACCAAAAGAAGGCAATTGTCAAAGGACAACTGGTGAGAGCAAGCAGAATGACCTCGGATGAGCATGATTTCAAACAAGAATGTGAACATATTGTAAATATGTTTAAGGAAAGGGGTTACCCAAGTGATTTTTTACAAAATATTATTTAAGAGGTAGTCAAGGCAAGGATGACTAGATTTTCACCTATATTAGGAAATATTGAAAATACAGTAAATATTAACAAAGAACATCACCCGGGTGGGAAATGGTATCAGTCTGCCTTGACCATCACATATGACAGGGAGTTTTATTTGATTAGAAATATTATTAATAAGGAGTGGAATACATTTGCTTGTCTAGCTGATTTGAAATTGAATTTTGAAGAACCTCTCAGGTTAACATACAGAAAAGGTCGTAATATTAAAAATATTATAGAAGGAGCCAACCATGGCCCACAAAAAACCCATAAGAAAGGGACAAGTAAGTGTGGTAGTTGTCCCTATTGTTGTAATGTGAAGGAAAGTGAAAATTTTTTTTGTAATAAGTAGAGGTAGATTTATTACAACAAAGGGTTTTGCAAATTGTAACATGGGTGGTTTAGTATATATTGCAGTATGTGAAGCATGTGATTCCTTCTATATTGGTAAAACCGAAAGAAAATTAAAACAAAGGATATATGAACACAATTATGACATGAGGAAAGGGAATGTTAATAATGCCTTATACAAACACACATTAGTGTGTGATCAGGTGAAATTCCAGTTCTTTGTTATAGAAGTGGTTCCTGTACATCCTAGGGGAGGACCATGGGAAGCTTGTTTAGAATATAAAGAGTTATACTGGCAAATAATATTGGATGACAGCCGCTCCCCTGGTCTGAATGAAATGGTTTCCCTAAAACCTTATTAAAATTAAGATCTGCAAAATTATAATAAAATAAATATATGTATATTTGTGCATATCTATAAAATTTTAGCAAGATTTTAACTTATGTTGAATGTTGAACAAACATCTACTATTTAACACGATTAGATATTCATTCTCTTTTAAAAAATTAATTGTACCTTTTGCTATTAATTTTATCAACTACCACCACAAGATGGTGGTATTGCACAAGATTCTCATTCATTATAATTTAGGAGTTTATGCGGTGGTGGTGCTGTGGTAGCGTTGTCGCCTCACAGTTAGACGTTGCCCGTTCAATTCTCAGTTAGAGCGTCTTCTGTGTGGCGACATGCCTGAACGGGCATTCCTTCGTTGAAGGTTGTGCGTTAGGCCCGGCAAGCCAGCATGCAAATCTCTACTGCCAATCATTAGCGGACTGGAGTTCCGCTGTGGCGACCCCTAACTGGGAAAAGCAAAAAGACACAAACAAATCCAAGCGTTTTAAGTTACACATACAATTTTTAACATTTGTACGTTACTTAACATTATTTATAAGTTTTATTTATTAACAGTATATGTATTATTTATTGGTTGTGACTTTAGCAACACTTGAAATTTTATAGTTACAAGTCTGTATTTTATGCTGTTTGACATTACACATTTAATTAAGTGTAATTAATGGGTGGATGACTTAACTGGATTAAATTAAATTACAAATGCGTATATAGGGAGGAATTGATGTGATTACTTCATTCTGATGAAGTTAGCTGAGGAAAATGTATAAGACAACTGTAGCAGTATTATTTGTGTGAAGTCTACCTTCTGTGGTTTGTGCAATAAAAGTTTTTCATACATTATAGCTGGAACAGCTGTGTCTTTTTTTATATATCTGTTTATACTCGAAGTCCAACATGGTGGCTTGTTTTTATGGGAGACCTGGTTTTGATTCAGTCAGGTACAGCAGAGTTTATGCAGTCACTTAAGTGTTTGCACAGGGCATTTGCATACACTTCTGCATAGTGATCATTGATGTTTGTGATTTTGGGTGGTATGATGCTTTTATACCATCACTTAGCAGGCTGTAGTTAGCATCAGTAAATTTTTTATAATTTTTGTTCCTGTGAGGATGTCAGTTCCAGTAGTTACTTCAAACGTGACTGATCTGTGGTCTGATCTAACCAAGTAGGGCATCATGCATGGGGAAGTACAGTGATCCCCCCATGTTGGTGAGTACTATGTTCAGAACATACATTAGAGACCCTAGTCGGGGTGTAGACTATCTGTTCCAGAGGATTTGTGTTAACAAAGTCCAGGAACCTCTGGGCTAGCATGTTTTTGTTTATGTATACCCCCCAGTCTATTGAAGGATTGTTGAAGTCTCCCATGACTAAGGTGCTCGGCTGTATGGTGAGGACTCCAGTAAATTGAGGTAGGCTGTGTGCTTATCCTGGTTCATGGTGGGGGAGCTATAACTAGCAATGATGTGGTATGGTACTTTCTCAACTGTTAATCTGACATGGAGTAGTTCGAGAGAGTCATGCTGTTTGACCAGTCTTGAAGTGTATTTAGTTTCAGTAAAGATGAATATACCTCCACCTTTGGTTCTCTCATGCTCATTTTTAGGTCTGAATGTGTAGAAGGCATTGTAGCCTTACAGAGCTGGGGTGCTCTCAGCAGCCTTGAACCATGTCTTGGTAACTGCACAAATGTCAGCATCCTCTCAGGTGAGGAGTGCTTCCAGGGAGTGCAGCTTCATGTTTAAACTCCTAGCATTAAGCAGCAAGACCCTAAGTTTGTCTCTATTAGATTTTGTTACATTGGAAAATTTGTTGTTTTTGACATTGCCTAAAAAAGGCACTGTGGGGGGTGCAAGGGCCTTTGCCAGTATCCAAAAGCCTAGGTGGGGCAGGTGCAGACTATCTCTAGCAAAGCATTGACATCTGTCTACCATGTCCTTCCAGGCTGACAGATACTGGATACCCCTGGATTGACAATTGTTGAAGTCAATTACTTTTTGTTTATATTGTGGTATCCCCCTGGGCGAGGGTAGGATACTGCTTATGGCTATGAACATACCGGTCTGGGACACATAATCAGAGAGTTCCATCATGTCTCTCTTCATATAGTCCAGAGAAGTATGTCTCAAGTCATTCACTCCAACATGGACTATGACAGAGTCATAACGGTACTTGTTGTTGAGTGACTTGAGCACATGCATGGTTTGTCGCATCTTGGCACCTGATAGGCAGCTGACCATGACCTTCTGCTTGTCCAGTCTGGTGAGAGAGACATCTGTGTGCCTCACTATATGAAGTCACTTATGACCAAGACATTTGATGTATTTTGTCTAAGGGGCTTATTTGTTGAGACACGGATGTGTGTGTTGATATGTGTAAAGGTTTCTTTATGCTTAGTGTTGAATGTGTGTGGTATGTGTTTGGGAGGTCTCTGTTCTTGTGGTAGGCTTTTAGTGAGTACCTCCACATATGTAGGTTTATGTGTCATGACCCTAGTTTGTGTGAAAAGTGAGGTTTGTGTGAGAGGCGAAGCATATGTGCTAACAACCTGGTTGATGTCTAGTTTGTTTTTACATGAGAATTGACTCCAATTCCACAGTGTATTTGCATCTCTCACATAGGGTGTTAGTTTGTTTTAAGAGTAAATGGTTCTCAGTATATATGAAGCAATTGCTACATTCTCTCAAGATGCCCATATCAATCAAGCTAGCAGGAGAAATGATGGGAAACTGCTCATCCATTGTGGCAGGATTTTTCTGAATGTGGTATTTGAGAAGGAAGTAGGCTAGCGGGACATAGTCACAAACAACAGAAATGAAGCAGCAATTCAATTAACTACAAAGTGCAGCTCTGGCATAAAATATACTTATTTTTTCATTTTTTTTAGTGGATGACTTGGATTTCAATGCAGATACACTCCAGACCTCTGGCTAAAGTTGCTAAATGTTAAGTAGCTCCGGTAAACTGAGTGCTAGCCCCCACAAACTGGAGGCTTGGATACAGGCAAATTTAAACAGTTTCAATACAACTGCCAATGGGAAAACCCCAAACTGAGCTTTTCTGCAGGAATCCCCAACTCAGAAAGGTCCTGAGCTACACACTTCTGCCACAAGGATGCAGGGAGGCCCTCTTAAGGTAAGGTGACTGGTTTAAGAACACAGTGATACCCAACAGTCTAGATTCAACAGGTCTGAATCTAACCTATGCTATGTTAGGTGAGGAAACACAATTTCTAAATGGGAAGGGGTAAAGCAGAGTTACTTATACTTTTAAATGATTTGCAGCTGTGAAAAGTGGACAGACAGGGAAAATGGTAGTAACAAATACCGACCTTGTATATGGCAGACAAATTTTGTCTTTGGTATGAACATGGAGGACAGGAGGCAGTTTTGCAGTGAAAAATGTAGGAACTGACAGATTCTTCAGAATATGAGATGTAAATGCTCTGTGCCTGCTACTGCAATCTGTTTCCATGCTAAAATAGATTGGCATTCTTAAATTAACTATTAAACACCAGTGCTGTTCCAATGCAGTATTAAAAATCTAAAATTCTGTCTTCAAAAAAGAATTCATTAGCTGTTCAGCATATCTGCTTAACATGACTCATTATCATATAAAGTACTGTTAAGTTATAATGAATAGTTTTAGTAGCAATATATGGATTGCCTTTTAAAGCTACCATTAGCATGTGCTCAAATTTAGTAAGATTAAAGGGTCCTAAATGTTTGTTCTGCAACCATTTCTTACAGTGTTAAGTGCTCTTATATAGAAGGAAATATTAACCAAAGTTCCAAAGTCACGTCTCGCAGTCCTAAAATCTGCAGCATGACATTTCAGGGCTGATGGTTATAGGCTTTATCCTGAGTTTTTCAAAGATCCTTTGCTGCTACTCTTTCCTCAGCTACATCCCAGTAAGAAATCTGCTCCTTTTTATTAATGTCTCTGAATAGGTAAGTAAATGAAATATATAAACTTTGCAGAATAAGTGAAAGCATCTTCTTTCATGGAAATTGCATTATTATTAGCTTTGTGTGATTCAGATCTTGACATTCATCTGCAGTTCCCTTCTCCGAGACAAGGCTGAACTAGTCTAATGTCCTTTAGCTAAGTAAACACCTATGTCTGTCCTCTCCATTCTCCCTTTCAGGGGGAAAGTTGCTGTGTGTGCTTAAATGGAACAGATAATAATGCATGCATGCATCTTGATGGGATGATTATGTTGTAAAATATCCAATATGCAAATTAATGAACCTCAAATGACTGAAAAAGAAGACAAGGCACAAAACACTGAAAAGTTATTATATCAAATCACAAAACACTGAATGAATCTATTAAGTAAAAATACCCAATATGATAAACCCTGACTACAAAACTGAGATTAGTGCTGTCTTGGCAGTGAAAGGGATTTTAGTAATATAATGTGTATGACTGGGGTTAGCACTCATGATTACGTTGGTAAGGGAGGGTAATAAACAAACGTACTAATGATGGATCAGCCGACTTAGAAAAACTTAATATTTTGGTATTTTAAAATAATACATTTTTGGGGACATTATTTTGATGTGGAGTTTCAGTATTTTTATAAGGACATGGAAAAGTGGTGCTTTTAAAACCAAACTCAGTTTAGTATAACCTACTTTTGAGGTACAGCCATTGTGGGAATGGAATAAGTTGAGGGTCTAGTATATCTTTCTTTCACTTCATATCATTCCCAGGCCATTCTCACAACTTGTTCTGCTACAGTTTTGATTGTTTTAGGAGAGGCTGTATTTTGAGGGATTTAGGTTTCTTTTTACATCTAGTTTTTTTTTATTGACTTTTATTACCTGGATTATCTAATGCCCAAAATACTAATCTAGCATCATCTGTGGGTTCCTATCATGTCGTTGAACATTCAGATTGTCAAGCGCCTAAACATCGATACGTAAATGTCGAATGCTGAAAACTGCAAATGGCCAATTACGCAAATTTTTTCCCAGTGAAAAAATTTGCTTGCCCATCATCTGGGATTTGCCCTTTTCCTCGATGTAGAGCGATCTTGGAGTTGGTATATTTAATGAGAGGGGGGTGGGGGACAAAGCCTCCTACTTGGTTAGGGTTTTAAAGTTTTTTTTTTTTGACCAAGCAAATTTTTTCACAGTGCATTCAATGTTGCAATATAGAAGCTCATCTGTGACATCTCTGTTAATAACAGTGTACATGCTTCCGAATAAAGGCCTTTGCTGTACAGTGCACTCTTACCAACCAATAACTATTTTGTCTTCAAGTGATCATGTATATCTAGTTCCTGCTGACATTTTATGATTCATTATTTTTTCATACTATATATCCTATAGTGCTGAAGAGGTGATTATCTCCCTTTCTCCTTCTTCCTGCATTTTTAACCTTTCAATATTACAGTCTCAACCCATGTAGTGGTCTCTTATATATATTTCCTCAGAATACTTCCATGCAAATCTCTATCAAATGCCTGTCAGCATTCGCCTCACATCTGATAATGGCAGCCAACACACTAAGACTGTGGTGTCCCAGAATATTATCAAAGATATGCTGTAATAAAATACATAAGAAAGATATGTCTATCTGTTACAGTTCTTATAAATGTCTAGAAATTCACTTAGGTCCCCACATTCTAGTTTGCTACAATTGCTGAAAGACTCAGTTTAATTTGAGTTTCCATAGTATTTCAGGTTTCACAGCATCTTAGCAGACATATAGCCTTAAGTTATTATAAGTTTGATGATTACATGTAGCAGATACACAGTAATTATATCTAGACGTGGCCTAGTTAGATTTTAGCAAACATTAGCTATGATACCATAAAAATGTTAGCGAACAGCTTAAATAGCCTTTGAATAACTGTTACGATAACTGTGGTAAAACATTCCCTAGATAAAATTTATGGACCACGATCTGAAGGAAGGCAACTTGCATTAATTTAGTACATAAATGCATCCTTTTGCCCATAATACAGAGATGTGGAAGATTGAGAAGAAATGATGGAAGTAATTTAACAACCTAAGGTAAGTGATCTGAAATGTGGCAACTAAATTAAAGTCCAAGCAGAAAAAATGAGCTCATTTGGGAAATGCCAAAGCCAAAAGCGGAAATGTGGTAGTAAGAAAAATAGAAGTGGGAAGGTATGTGTAAACAGTGACGACAAATCACTTTACAGTAAAGGTGCACTGTTAGGTAGCAGTAAGGCAGAACAGAGGGAAACTGTGGTGCAAATAAGTCAGAAGCAAAAGGAAAAACCCAGAAAACATTTTCTCTCTAAAGATTGTTGGAGAGACTTCATATATGGTACTGCTTCAGAGATTTCAAATTTAAGAAGGTATCAACTGAGGTAATAGGGTAAAAGTGTAATAAATTACACAGTAACTGTACTGAGAGACTAAAACAGTTTAAAAAGTACATTATTGGAGAAACAAGTTGGAGAGTCAACAAAAAACAAGAAAGCTATATATTTCAGAAAAGGTGTGAGGAGTTTTCTGTAAGAAATTGGGCAGATAGCTCAGCAGACATGTGAAAATGATTTTTTTTCTCCAAAAAGATGATTTTTTGATAATCTTCCAGAGTAGAGAATGTGAATGGGGAATGCCGTATTTGACAAACTCGATGCAGTAGTTATGAGGACTGAGGCGAAGTCATATATTTGTTTTTCTATACCTGCAGTATTTGCAATCCATCTGATGTATAGGGAAGTTATCGTACTGGATGGGCCCTGCAGTCCTTATCTGTAACCAGTGACTGAGTTTCTGAGGTGTGCAAGGAAGCTAGTTAGCTGCCATTGAAAGCATCACCTTAGCTAAGGCTGTTTATAATGTGGAAGACAAAAGTAACAACTGAGTGCTGGTGTCCACAAAGCTTTAATATGTACTTTAATTACCTCAGTTTTAATTAATAATAATATAAGGCAACACTGAGGAAATTCTAAGCTGAGGGTGTTTATCACCTGACAATGCTTTATGCAAGTAATACTGCTTCTTGATATAAATGTTACATTACATTACAGTTTCTTAAGTCATTAATGCTGGCTACAATGGTTCATAGGTTCATAGGTTGGTACTAGGCTATCAGCCCTAGGGCCTATACAAACCTAGCCATAACAATTCCCTGGCTATTTCTTCCCACACTATTTACTTCCCTGGACCCCTGTCTAGCAGGGTGACTGATGTGATCCCCAGGGTGAATTTTCTTTCTCCCATCCAATCGTCAAGGTTCCTTTTGAAGAGGGCCAAAGAGGCACTCTGCTTAACATGTATGGGCAATCTATTCCAGAGTCTGGGGAGTCTCTGGGTCAGGAACCTACCCCTCCAGCATGTTTTGTTTATTGTAATGACAAGGTTTAGATCCCTGGAGCATGTGGCTCTGAGGGATTTGGATTTCTTTAAGTGTAGCATGTCCAACAGCTCTGGGTTTGACATGGCCTTGTATGTTAAGCAGAGATCGCCTCTGAGTAGACGGTATGCAACAGAGTATAGCCGGAGTTTTTTAAGGTGGTCAGCATAGGGCATCTGCTTTAGGCCTGTGATTCTTTTAGTGAGGTATTTCTGTAGCCTTTCCACTTGTTGCTGATGTCTTGAGAGGTGCATACCAAACGGGGCATTGTATTCTATAATGGGTCTATTGAGGGATGAGAACAGTGGGACAATGGCCTCCTTTTTTCTGGATGAAAAGCCCTTAGTGATGAGGTGTGCCACATAAAAGGATTTCCTGACTGTCGTGGCGATGTGGTTATCGAAGGTGAGACCAATGTCCACCTGTGTCCTTACATCTCTTATCACACTTTCGGTGTTTAGTGTACTGCCACCTATATGGTAATTCACGGGTATATGTTTTTTCCCAAAGGGGATAACTATACATTTCTTGGCATTGAGCTTGAGCCCATGGCTCTGGCACCAAGCATCTGTTTCTGTAAGGCCCTTTTGTAGAGTATCCACATAATTTGGGGATTCAATAATGGCTCCCAGTTTGCAGTCATCTGTGAACTTTGTTAGCCAGAGTCCCTTAGTGTTGGCTTGTACTTCAGAGTCTTAGCTTATGCTAAATATTAGGAAATCAAGCATCATGTTATTTTGCACCAAGGAAGAAAACAACTAATATAGACAGATTAGTTATATTTACTAATGTGAAAATTATTCTTGATCAGTTTTTATATGTAAAATATAATGACCACACATTCAGTTTAAAAGATCTCACAAATAACTCTGTCATGCATTTAATCATTACACATTTTGCTGACTCCAGAAAAATCTTGGAATCTCCCTTTTATTGCCAAAGGTCATTGTTCAGACAATCTGTTCTGAAAACGTGAAAGTGCTTGTAATAAATTAACTAGACTCAGAACTAGCCAGATGACAAGAACTTATCATTGCATGTCTTTGAAAAACTCAGCTAGAACTCTGAAATAAATTAACCTTGTGACATCTTGTCTTCCATCATAAAATACTTTTGCATTTCCTATACCATATAATTGGCTACCTTACCTTGTATTCTCCCAATAGGAATATATTATCAAAATATATACATTTGATTACATACAAGAAGAACTGGAAATTATCTATACACTTACCATGTCACTAAGGACCGGAACTCCTTATCTGTATCTATCAGGTCAATACCCTCCCTCCCATCCTTTGAAAGCATTCTGAAAGACTTCCTAGCCAAAAGCTGACTCTTTTCTTGCTCAACGCCAGTATAAACTATATCCATAAATGTGAGCAAATACCTGTTCATATCTTACACCTCCTTGTTCTCTCTTCTTCACTCACTTTCTTACTTCTCTCAGTTTCTCTCCCCAGTTCTCTCTCTAAATATACCATAAGCCTGCTTTTCTCATACTTTATATTGCAATTCTTGTTTGTATTATATTAATTTACCTTTACTTTATCTATAAGCTGGCTAAATGTTCTCAAAATATTAAGTCATTGTCATATAACTTGTATCTATTCTTACCCAATGTTTTCATGTTATCTCTAATTTGGTATAATTATTTAAACCGTAGCTGTTTTTTGTATTATTTTTAAAGACTGTAAAATTATTCTTAAAATGTTTTGTAATACTTTGGAGCTTTTCTCCTCCAGCTTCCTCTGAAAATGGGCCACACAGTCATGCTTTCCAGGTGATCAAATGTCAATAAAAAAATAACAAAGAAGAAATCCTTCTGATGCTCATTGTTTTCTCATACTCTCAACCAAAAAAAACACACACACACACACACACATATATATATATATATATATATATATATATATATATATATATATATATATTAAATTAATTGGTAAATTTTAGATTTAAAGCATTGCCATTAACATTTATTTAACAATGCAACATGAGACTTTTGGGTCCAGTGTTTCTACAAGTGCAAAACCATTTACTTCACTGCCAGCCCTGTGTGTGTGTGTGTCCTGTCATGTCAGTTCTATTCGCTGCTATACTTTGTCACCACTCTTATCTGATATCTCAAAAATACGTCTCACTCATGGATTTTTTTATTTACCGCTCTTCTACCCAAGCTTAATTTCTTCATACTGTATTGCAAAACAGCATACTTGCAATGCTGTAAATTTGTTAGTAGCATGCAGGACTATAAATATTTAGAAAAAGCATGATTACTTTCTTAGCATTGCGCATCTTATATCTTACAGTGTAATTATGTCACTATTTCTGCTGTTCATGTGTGCAAAAGTTGCATTATCATGGAATATTACACCTGATCCTATCCGCTATAATTAGCATCAGGATATTTGCTTTTACATGTACTCTTTCATGAAATTAACTGCTTGTTGTCATATTCCTTTATCTGAAGGTGTCACTGTGGAACCTTTCTCCTCCAGACTCCTCCAAAAGTGGACATCTGTCTAGTAAGACAACCCAGAAAACAAAATGCAAGCAAACCAAGCATAATACACAGAGCTTCAGACAGAAGGGTTGAGTATGTTACGACACCTGTTGCTGATGTACAGGTAGTAGCTTAGTAGGAGTACGACATGTAATAGATTGTGTTACAGCCTTGAACATTTACTTTTAACCTGCTTTATAGTAACAGTGTGATGTACAGGAGTACACATACTCTAACACATTTATTTTATTTATCCGTTGTTGACCAGATTAGTCCTGCTAGGCTAGTACCCTCTTTTCAGGGGAGACCCATGGTGGTATTTATACTATTATGGGTAATTTGAGCAGGGCACCAGGGAACTTCCCCTAATTGTTGGAGCTGCTACATGGCACAGGATGGCTCCTACAGCAGCCAGGACTACGACTAAGGGAAGCAGCATGGAGAAGGAGAGAAAAGCTATGGATGGTATGGATATGGAAAATAAGAATTTGGAGACAAATTTGTTCAGTATGGAGCTTCAGAATGTAAATAAAGATTCCTTTGTGGTAGATGTCACAAATGAGCAATGTTTAGCTGTTTCCATGGAGAGGGTGGTAAGCGAGGGCTTGCAGATGATGTTCTGATAAAAATAATTGAGCAGGATGATCCAGGTGACTGTTCTACTGTTTCATGGGGTGAGATGCCAGATAACTTTTTTTGGAAGTAGTGAGGATGGTAATGTGGAAAAGGAATCAGGTGATGTGGCAACAAAGAATGTAGCAGTTAAAACGTATGCAGCAGCGACAGAAACTAAAAGAATAACAGAGCAAAAAAATGAGAAGGTGTCCTTTTTCTGTCAGCTCTTAATGCAGTAAGTAAAACTGTAAGTAAAACTGTTTTTGAAAAGAGAAGACCAACTATAAGAATAAGAACAAAAAATGACACTTTAATAGACAGATATGTATGGGACAATTTCATAACTGTTCTGGGTTTTAAAACTCAAGAAATTTTATCTTTTTACACATATTGAGACAGACACTTTTTGTGACTTAGCATTTGAAACTGATGGTGACATTTCTGGAATTGTGTAACAAAAAGGACACTTATCTGTGGAACAGTTATTTGTTTTCTGCTAGTAACTTAAATGTTAAATGTTACTTTGCAGTTTAGATCTGATGAACTGGAAGAAGAAGACGAAGGGTCTGTGTGAAACTGTTGAAAGCTAGAGATGACAGCAAGTTATGGAATGGAGGGCAGAGGTTGGAAGCCAGTTTGAAATGTGAAAAAAAACATGGTTAACACTTGCCAAGTGTTATTTTTGTGGCTGATCTCAGATGGACATTAAGATATGCTTGCCATCTTAATCATGTTTCTTTTATGGGGACCTTTTCTCATTTAATTAATGACTGCTTCAAGATACAATGCAACCAGTGTGGGGAGGAAGGACATAAAGCAGGAAGATGTGTGCCTGAATGCAGGTTTGGAAGGATTGTCAAGAACAAACACTAAATAATGGAAAAGAAGAGGAAGGGAAGAAAATGCATGCAAAAGGACAACGAGGGGCTGGGGAGAGGGAGAAGTAAGTGAAGAAGAAACTGTAGAAGAAGAAGAAAAATAAATGGAGGGGAAAATGAGGAGAGAGAGAAACTGCATGCAGGAAAAGAGATTAGTACTAAAGTTTTTTTTGAAGTTCTAGCCAATGAAAAATCTGATTCTGAGGATCAAGGATTATTTATGTGTAAACGGAGGAAAAATATTCAGTTGGGGAGGAAATAGTAAAAATAAGAAAATTAAAATTTAAAAATATTTCCCCTAAACTTAAAAAGGAAAAGCAGCAAGTTTAGAGTACATTTAGCAAGTGTGAACAGTATTATTAACATCATAAGAAGGACAGAGATACTGGAATGATGTGTTAAATGTGATGTGGATACTATTTTGTTAGAGTATTTGATTATTATTTATTTATTTGTCTTTATTGACTATGAAATGTTTGACTGGTAAAACCCATTTTTGGTGGAGGCCTGGGTAGAAAAGTCCACATTTAAGTAACTCATGATGTACATTTATAACTGCTGGGTAAAACATCTGTACATGAGCTTATTTACATGATTTTTAAATATTTCTTAAATGAGTATAGCTTTTATAACACAAAAAAGAGAGAAATTAACATAAATTGGCTAATTATTGAATAGAAAAATAAAATAGCAGTTAATTTATTTATAGCATGATGGCTGCAGGGAAAAAGATCAAACAGGGTTGTTTCTGAAGTTAGTAATAACCTAGCTTAAAACTAATAAGAGAGAAATGAAAGGAGAAATTATGGAAATGAGCATAAAGATAAAGGGACAGAGGAGGAATAGTAGTTAGTGGTAGGGTGTGAGAGAAGGAGGAAGAGTAAGAGTTTAGGAAATTAGTGCAGTATGAGGAGGAGTGATACGGTACCAAAGATTGGGAAAGTGGCTGTAAGAGTTGAAGAAATGTAATGTGAGTAAAGCTAGCCAGGTGAGCAGGAAGAACAGAACCATCTTTGGCATAGGCGCTGTTTAAGCAATGTTTTGAAACTATTTAAGTTTTCTATCTATTTTAACTGTGTAGGGATTTCATTCCAGAGTTTTGACACATAATGGGAGTAGCATACATCTCAACCTCTTAGTGTAAAAAATCAGGACAGAGACTAAATTAATGGGGAGACAAAGGCCAAAAAATGGGGACAAATGTTAAAATATTGTTCTTATAAATGTAGAGAGATTATAGAACAAGAAGATTTGTGTTAGCATGCATTTTATGAAGGGTCTGAAGTCTGAAACAAAAATGTCTGCTATTTTTGAGTAATTTCAAGCTTCAAAGATTTGCCTGAAAACCACAAATGCTATGAGGAACAAACCCAAAATATGAGGCAAAAATCTGGATGTTCTGTGAAATCTGAACAGTTGAGAGGTATGGAGTAGAGAGAGTCTCCAGCAGTGTTGAATATCTTACTGATACATAGTAAGAGTTTATTGCTACAGTGAAGGTCTCTAGTTGGTGAACAGTACAGTATAGTATTTTGTATTGGTGGTCATTTGTCTGGAGAGTATAATAGGTTGTGGGCAATGATTAGTTGTAAGTATGTCAACTGGTTTGCAAGGTCAAGATAGTTTAATTTTTTAATGCAAGGCAGTGGTGTGTTTTATAAGGTTGGGTGGTTGCAAATTTGCCTATTTTGTAGTAGCAGGAGGCTAGTTTAGTTTTATATGTAGCGTTGATATTTGTAAGAAAAGAGCAAGCATATAATATAGAAGGAAGGACGTATGCTGTTGGTGAGGTAATCCTTGCTTTAGTGGTCAGGTAGTGTTTAGCCCCATATAGGGAGCCACATTTTTGGTGAGTTTACTTGATGGAATGAAGTATGTGATAATCAAATCTGAGGTTGTCATCTGTTATGTCTACAAGAAGTTTAGTTTGGCTTATGGTTTCTATTTTTGTGTTATTACTTGAGGTAATATTTATTTATTTATTGCATTTGTTAACCGGGAAAGTCCACTGGGGCTAGAATGAACCCATTTTCAGTGGAGGCCCGGGGAGAAAAGATCCACAATAATTACAAACAATTATACAACAGCCCCCTCTCATTAATATTCAAAAACGTGCATGCTGATTGGTCAGCGTGCACATTGTAAATCAGTTATAGTAATGGAAAAAAGGTCCAGTTGCCCGGACTTTTTCCATTACTATAACTCTTTTTTTAAGCAACGGAGAACGCAAGATCTCCGTTGCTTCATACTGTCTCGCTATGTTAAACGAGTTTAACATAGTGAGACAGCTTTAAAAAAGCAATGGAGATTCTCCGTTGCTTTTTTTTAAAGCTGTCTCGTTATGTCAAACTCCTTTAACATAGCGAGACAGTTTGTAAAAAGCAACAGAGATCTTGCTTTCTCCGTTGTTTTTTTCAAAACTGTCTAGCTATGTTAAATGGGTTTAACATAGCGAGACAGCTTTAAAAAAGCAACAGAGATTCTCTGTTGCTTTTTTTTAAAGCTGTCTCGCTATGTTAAATCCATTTAACATAGCAAAACAGTTTGTAAAAAGCAACGGAGATCTTGCTTTCTCCATTGCTTTTGCCCACAGCTCTGATGTACTGCGTAGGCATATACATACACAGTACATCAGAACTGCCGCAGAATACCAGACAGCTGCGGAAGGGCAGGAAGGAGGCATTATACAATGCCATTATTTAAGAAAAGTAATTATTTTTTTTCTTAAATAATGTCATTGTATAATAGCAATAACTCACTTCTGGGTGTGGGTAATGCTGGATTTACCCACGGTTGGCTTTGTCTGGCCACTCGGGCTTCGCCCTCGTGACCAAACCACACCAACTGTGGGTAAATCCAGCATTACCCACACCCAGGCGTGGGTTAGTGCTATATTAATACATATAAAATAGTAATACACATAAGAATAACAAGCAGTAGAATTACAATCAGGGTAAAATAGACTTAATATAAGGCGTACATACTAACACACATTAGTGTGAAATATATCTGCAAGGATCATAGCAGAGGGAAGTTAAATTCAGTGTAAGAATAGAGGGCGAAGGAGGGAAAAAAGTAAAGCTAATGTGACAGAAAGTAGTAGGTAGGCAGAGAGATGGGAAAGGAAATGATAATAATAGAAAAATTAAAGTGAAGCACAGGAAAGGTAAGTCAGGTGTTGTGGTTGTTTATTTGTGTACAGGAGCATAAGTAATGAGAGGATAGATGTAGTTTGAGGGATTTTTTTTAAAGAGGGCAGGATTATAGATAGTCCTGAGTGCAGGGGGGAGATTGTTCTATGCCTTGTAGAGTGTATAGGAATACAACATATGGCCGGCTGATAACTTGGGTTTCTCAATAGACAATAACATTTTGTTTTCTAACCTGAGGTGTTGGTTAGGATGGTATATGGTCAGTATGGAGGAGAGGGAAGGACAGGTTTTGGGGTGATAGATGAACTTGTGAGCTGTAGTTAATTGTAGAAAAGATAGATAGTGTGGGAGTTCTAGCCAATTTAGTTGAAGCAGAGAGGAACAATGATGGGTAGAACAGGAAATTAGTAGCAAATTTAGCAACTTTGTTGTAGCAAGAGTCAAGTTTTGTTCTCAAGGAAGACTGAAGATTGGTCAAGATGGGAGCACCTTATAGCAAAGTAGGAAACAGGAAGGAAGAGGCCAGGACCTTTTTAGCAGAGAGGCTAAGAAGATAGTTGTGTCTATATAGAGCACCCATTTTTTGGTAGGTTTTTTAAATGTTGCTGTAGATGTGAAGGTTGAAAGTTAAATTTTCATCAGTGATGACACCTAGTAATTTGGTACTATGGATAACTTCAATGATAGTGTTGATTTGAGAGTGAATGGAGAACAGAGACCTGTCAACAGGGTTGGCTTTATTGGGGGTAAATATTAAAAGTTTTGTTTTATTGGGGTTGAGGATGAGATGGTTCTGGGACATCCAGGTTTCAGTGCAAGAAAAAGCTTCTTGGGTGAGATGCTGTAGTGCAGTGGCAGATTTAGAAGAGCAGATGATAGTGGAGTCATCAGCATATTGGATAATGGTAGTATGGGTAAGAGTGGTATGAAAGTTATCAACAAATATGCTGAACAAGAGGGGAACCAGTACTGAACCTTGGGGAACACCCATATTAGTATTTAGGAAAGAGTAAGAGGAGTGCTGCCATATAGTGGATTGCTGCCTATTACTGAGGTAATTAGTAAACCATTGCAGGGTAAGGGCAGATAGGTCAGAGAGTTAAGTAAGCAGAAGGGAATGGAATATAGTGTCAAAAGCCTTTGATAAATCAAGAAAGAATGCTGAAACTAAGGAGCCAGCATATTGAGCTCTGTTTCTGGTATCCAAAAAGGAAATGAGGGCAGTGTTGCTGCTATGTCCAGGCCTAAAGCCATGTTGAGTGGGGGAGAAGATTTTGTGTTTTAAGCCATGGTGGTGCAGCGGTAGTGTTGTTGCCTCACAGCAAGAGGTTCTCCCATTCGATTCTCTGCGGGAGCGCCTTCTGTGTGGAGTCTGCATGTCCTCCCCACGTTTGAAAGACATGCATAGAATGGGCGTGTCTTCGTTGAAGGTTGGGCATCGAGCTGGCACTTCGGCACCTGTAAAAAGTCTACTGACAATCATTAGCGGACCAGAGTTCCGCTTTGGCGACCCCTAACCAGGAAAAGCCAGAAGAAGAAGAAGAAGAAGAACCAGATGAGAGAGCAACTGAGAATGAATAGATTTCTCTAGTATTTTTGAGATGGGATAGAGAATAGCAATAGGATGGAAGTTAGGTATGTTAGAGTTATTGCCACCTTTACGGAGAGGAAGGACAAAAGCCTTCTTCCAGATATCAGGTATGTAAGATTCTTTAATGGATCTATTGAGGAGGATGCTAATGGGATATGCAGTGGAGGAAGCTGAGAGTTGCAAGTATTCTACAGCTAAGTTATCTGGGGCATTGGTACAGGGTTTGAATTTGAGAAGAATTTTGTTCATGGTAGAGGTGGCTATGGGTGAAGGTGTGAAACGGGGAAGAGGATTAGAAGAGGAATGTGCTAAATAAAGGTGTCACTGGTGGGTCAGTGTTGATGGGTGGGAAGCTGGAAGTAAGTTTAATGATGGTGTCAGTGACGTATGTGTTAAAGAGTGAGGCTAGCTCAGAGGGTGTTTTTTCTGGGTTTGGGCACGGGTTATTATTAGTTCCTGGGTGAAGGGAGTTGATAGCTCCCCAGAACTTTTGGGATTTAGTTTATGTTGTTCTTGAAAAGCTTGGAAATATTCTTTTTTTGTTTGTGATAACTAAGTGTTTGGCCTGATTGTGAAGTTGTTTATACTGTGTGAGGTTAGAGAGTGTTTTTTTTTTTTTTTGCCAGGCTCTCCAGACTTTGTCCCTAGCAGACATAACTCGCTTTGTGGATTTTGTAAGCCAAGTAGTATGTTTTGCCTTGATCCTCTTTAGGGGGATTGGGACAAGACTGTTAACTACCTTAAGAAATGTAGAATTAAAATATTTTACAGCTTCATTGAGTGGGAGAAATTTAACAGGGGTCCAGTTAGTGTTATGCTGACATCATTGAATGTATTTGGGGAGAAATGGGCTAAATCTCTTATGAGTCGATAATGGTGTATGTTTGGTATGGAGATGGGCTTGCATATTATGAATACAGGAGAGAAATCACTGATGTTATTTGGGAGAGTCCAGGAAGAGGAGATTCTTTCTAGGTCAGAAACCAAGATCCTATTCAAGACTGAGCCTTTGTTTTTCTTACTGTCAGGTCTGGTAATGTCAGAGATTAGCTGAGTATAAATGCGGAGGTTAATATCAGTGGAGGGGTTGTTATTGGAAATATCATGTCAGTTAATATTAACATCACCTAGGATAATGGTTTCATTGTTTTATATTGTTGGTTTTCCAGGCAAGAATATCTTCAAGAATAGGAATATTATTTATTGGGGGGAATGTAAATAACTGTAATGCATAGGGTTTTGCAATCATTACATTTTAGGAAGGTAACAAGTAACTCTGCAGTGGAAAAAAGGAGAATTGGTTTAGAGTATGGGGTAACAGTAAAGATGTTTGGGTATAATAAGGCAGTGTTTCCACCTTTTTTATGTAGTCTGTCAGTTCTGAGTCAGGAGTACTTAGCAGGTAGAAATTCAGAATCTTTGATGTATGGTTTTAGCCAGGTTTCAGTAATGGCGGTAAAGTCTGGATTATGTTGATTTAACCATGCATGTAGTTGGGGAATTTTGTTTCTAATGCTCTGAAGATTAATTGTAGTGACATTTAGGGATTTTGTGGAACTAGGGGAGATATGAGAGGTAGGAGAAGAGCCAGGGTTAGAATGTATGTCACCACAGAGGAGTAGATTATTGAGGACAAGGAGTTTGGTAGGTAAAATCTTCTTTTTTGGGATATGAAAAAACTGTTGGTTCTGATTGTAAGGAAGGCTGTGGTGTGAGGAAAGGATGATGAGTTTCTTTTGTAAAATCAGGTCAGTTTTATAAAGACTAGAACAGGTTATGGAGTAACTGGGAAGGGTGTGATTGTGAGATGATGTGGGAGGGGATGGAGTAGGAGGTAGGTAGACTGTGTGAAATGAAAGTCTAAGTAGGAGCAAGAGGTAGACAGTAACTGTGAAAAGAAAGATGTTGAATATAAAAGACATAGCTAAGTAATGTTTAATATCTGAGCTTTGGCCAGCTAAGATCTACCTGAAATCAACTGGCCATATAAGTGAATTTAAGTACACTTTTATCTGCTTTTTTTCATATATTACTGTATTTCATTTATTTATTTGTGTTTCTCACTGAATATTAATTCAACTGAAGTTGTGACTGTCTCTCTACAGAGTACTTGTTAGAATTTCTGTGTAGCCATTGATAGTATTGAGGGGTAGTTTCACCTCATCACTGATATTCTGTCCTGTCTTATATAAGTGGTACATTTTGGGTTATCTCTGCTTAATATCTTGAGCTTTGGCCAGC
Organism: Protopterus annectens; assembly: GCF_019279795.1. Taxonomy (NCBI): domain Eukaryota; kingdom Metazoa; phylum Chordata; order Ceratodontiformes; family Protopteridae; genus Protopterus; species Protopterus annectens. The sequence goes on from NC_056741.1 coordinate 1,952,529,585, forward strand.
TTAGATATACCTGAAATCAACTGGACGTATAAGTGAATTTAAGTACACTTTGATCTGCTCTTTTTCATATAGTACTGTATTTAATTTATTTATTTGTGCTTCTCATTGAATAGTAACTCAACTAAAGTTATGGCTGTCTCTCTACAGAGTACTTGTTAGAATTTCTGTGTAGCCACTGATAGCAGTGGGGGGTAGTTTCACCTCATCACTGATATTCTGTCCTGCCTTATATAAGTGGTACATTTTGGGTTATCTCTGCTTAATATCTGAGCTTTGGCTGGCTAAGATCTACCTGAAATCAACTGGATGTATAAGTGAATTTAAGTACACTTTTATCTGCTTTTTTCATATATTATTGTATTAAATTTATTTATTTGTGTTTCTCACTGAATATTAACTCAACTGAAGTTGTGGCTGTCTCTCTACAGAGTACTTGTTAGAATTTCTGTGTAGCCATTGATAGCAGTGGGGAGTAGTTTCACCTCATCACTGATATTCTCTCCTGCCTTATATAAGTGGTACATTTTGGGTTATCTCTGCTTAATATCTGAGCTTTGGCCTGCTACGATCTACCTGAAATGAACTGGATGTATAAGTGAATTTAAGTACACTTTTATTTGCTCTTTTTCAAATAGTACTGTATTTAATTTATTTATTTGTGTTTCTCACTGAATATTAACTCAACTGAAGTTGTGGCTGTCTCTCTGCAGTTAGTTCCTTACCCACCCTCCCTGTTCTTGTTTTGGTGTTAATGTTGGTGGCTTTGAAATTGCCCGCCCCTCTTGTAGATTTCTATTTGGATACTCCTTCTGAGCCTGTCTCATTCACTCACCCAACTGAGTGCAGTGAGATCATATTCTGATTTCAGTCACTCCTACTGTATACAAAGAGCATTTGGGAAGGACAACCCCTGTAGCCACTTAATCCTGCTCTGTTCCCCCCTCAAAAATAAATAAATAAATAAATAAATACATAAATAAATAAAGTATATATATATATATATATATATATATATATATATTTTTTTTTTTTTTTTTTTTATTCAGCTGCTCTTACTGTAACTGTCTTAGTTGCTGTTCTGCGTGTTGTTATCTGTTCAGTCGCTCTTATTCTGCACTTATTACTGCTTGTTAGTAGCCTTCTAATTTACTGCCTTCTGGAATTGTTTTTAGTCATTTGTTAATTTAATTGCATTTATTTGAACTGTATTTGCCATAGTGTTGCTACACACTCGGGTGTGCTGGCCTGCAGTGCAACTTGAGTTGTATTTACTGCTGTTCTAGCTGCTTTTCTGTAAAAAAAAAAAAAAGTTCTAAGCTTGTTTCCTGCCTTTCCTGTAACTAGTCTAGTCCAGATACAGACTTGCTGTATCCAGGACTGTTGGTAAACTTCTGAGCCCCCCAAGCCTTTCTGTGTTGGAAGGAAGCCTTCTAGCTTATCAGTGGGAGTGGTAAGCACTAGATAGACTATCTACCATGGGAAGAGTGGGTAGGGTTGCCACCTTCGTTCACGGCTAAAACCGGAGCCACGCCACGCCCCTCGCGTCACCAGTAACCCCGCCCGCCCCACCCCCTCTCCCGCCAACATACCGCCCATTTTGTGATGTCACGACAGCATCACTCAACGGGAACGCCCTCTTTTTTCGTTCCCGCCGCCTGCTTTTGGCTGATTTGCTATGCTTTTCTGTAAGAAAAGCATAGTAAATCAGCCGATCAACGGGAACGCCCTCTTTTTTTGCTCCCGCCGCCTGCTTTTGGCTGATTTGCTATGCTTTTCTGTAAGAAAAGCATAGTAAATCAGCCGATTTACAAACTCCGATAGTCTGTTTCCTTTTTGAAACAGAATACCGGAGTTTGTACAGTGTTTTCCGGACTACCGGAGAATCAGTTTGATTTCCTGATAGTCCGGAAAAAAAACGAAGGGGTGGCAAGCCTAAGAGTGGGTTTTGACCCAGAAATTGTAGTTCATTGGCCATTTGGGCAGTTTTTCCATCTCTTTTGACTTTTTGGCTTAAAAGCCTGTTTTGCGTTTCGTCCCCGCCTTTCCTGTAACTAGTGTAATCCAGGTACAGATTTGCTGTATCCAGGACTCTTTGTAAGCTTCTGAGACCCCCAAGCCTTTCCGTGTGGGAGGGAAGCCTTCTAGCTTATCAGTGGGAGTGGTAAGCATCAGGTAGCCTATCTACCACAAGAGAAGTGGTTCCTGGCCCAGAAATTATAGCTATTGGTTGTTTGAGCAGTTTTTTTCCATCTCATTCAACTTTCTGGTTTGAAAGCCACACTTGCACCTGTTTCTTGCCTTTCCTATAACTAGCCTAGTCCGGTTACAGAGTTGCTGTATCCAGGATTATTAGTAAGCTTCTGAGCCCCACCCAAGCCTTTCTGTGTTGGAGTGAAGCCTTCTAGCTTATCAGTGGGTGTGATAAGCACTAGGTAGACTATCATCCATGGGAAGAGTGAGTTTTGGCCCAGAAATTGTAGTTTATTTGGCTGTTTGGGCAGTTTTCCATCTCTTCCAACTTGCTGGCTTAAAAGCCTGCGTTTGTACTTGTGCCCCACCTTTCCTGTAGCTAGTCTAGTCCAGGTACAGATTTGCTGTATCCAGGACTCTTTGTAAGCTTATGAGCCCCCCCCCAAGCCTTTCTGTGTTGGAGGGAAGCCTTCTAGCTTATCAGTGGGAGTGGTAAGCATTAGGTAGCCTATCTACCACAAGAGAAGTGGTTCCTGGCCCAGAAATTGTAGCTACTGGTCATTTGGGCAGTTTTTTCCATCTCTTTCAACTTTCTGGTTTAAAAGCCACACTTGCGCTTGTTTCCCACCTTTCCTGTAACTAGCCTAGTCCAGATACAGAGTTGCTGTATTCAGGACTGTTGGTAAGCTTCTGAGCCCTGCAAGCCTTTCTGTATTGGAGAAAAGCCTTCTAGCTTATCAGTGGGAGTGGTAAGCACTAGGTAGCCTGTCTACCATGACAGGAGTGGTTCTTGGTCCAGAAATTGTAGTTTATTGACCATTTGGGCAGTTTGTCTGTTTCTTTCAACTTTCTGGTTTAAAAGACCATATCTGCGCTTGTTTCCCATCTTTCCTGTAACTAACCTACACGGTAGCACTAGAAAGCCTTAAGCTGATAGAAGCCTTCTAACTTATTAGAGAGACTTTAGAGTGATTAAGTATCAGTTTTCTGTACTTTCTTGCTGTACTTAACTGTCTTCACAATTGCAGATTTTCCAGCATTTATTGTGATTTAAAAGCTTGTTTTTTTCACATGTTGTACTTATTTGACTGCTGAACTTTTAAAAAGTTGTTTTTTTGTTTACATAATTTGTTTAACTGTTGTAGGCAACACACTAAAGTGTGATAGCCTTTTCTGACCATTTGTAGTAATTTAAAGCTGTTTTAAGTGTATTATTTACTGTTTTTGCCTTATCTTTTCAAAAAAAAAACAACCCCCCCCAAAAAAAAATTCCTTGTTTCTGCCTTTCTAAGCTAGTATAGTCCAGTTTTCAGGCTAGTGCTGAATTCAGGGCTGTGATACTAGTTTCTGAGTTGCCCATACCTTACTTGGATAGAAGGGAGTTTCTCTGTTCACCTGTGAGAGAGGGGAGCTTTGAGCAGCCTATATGTCCTTGAAGAAGTGGTTCCAGCCCAGAAGTTAGTAGTTTATTGGCCATTTTGGGCTAATTTCTATCTCTTTCAATTCCCTACTACAAAAAACATGTTTGCATGGTTTTGCATGCCAGGCAGCGCCGGCTAGCTGTGGTTAAATTATTCCCAGCTCCACTAAGTTCTTCAGTCATTCCCTTGAAACTAGTCTAACTCTCAACCTAAGCACTCAAAAAGCATCCTACAGCCCAGCACTTGCCCAGACCTAATAGCAAGCACTAATATACTCTGACACTTGATTGCCCAGCAGTGCAAGGCTCTTTATTCACCCCACACCAACCAAGCAACTAAGCAGCTCACCCTACTATTCAGGCATGCCCAAAGGGCAATTTAGGTGTACTCTCCAGTCCAGCTGGTGAATCTGGGCATCCTGAGGCAATGTTACAACTGCCTCATGTACTCAGACAACCCTCTCCTCCTACTACAAAGCACTAACATATGTGAGAGATGCAATTATACAGCCAAACTGGAGGCTAAGCTGTCTTCACCTAAGACTGGAACAGACAGTCTAGAGGAGAAGGTTAACACTTGCACCACACCTTTAGCCACACATAGACCTACTAAAACAGCACTGGCAAAAAATACACATAAATACACAAAATCATACTCAGAGGCTCTAAATAAAAACCTGCAAAAGCATCAGAAACCTCCAAAGCAGACACCCAAACAACCTGTACCTCCCTTCACAAACCAGACAACACATAAAACACAAAATCAGTGTGCCGCACAATCACAGCCCTTAAGCCAAAATAACATACCTAACACACTAGCAATAGGTGACTCTATAGTCAGGCACACTGACGTCCCACTCACTAGGCTGGACAAGCAGAAGGTTACTGTTAGTTGCCTGTTGGGAGCCAGAATCCATCACATAACACAAGCACTTAGGTCACTCCAGAACAAGTACAAATATGACTCTGTCATTGTTCATGTTGGTGTGAATGACCTGAGATGTACCTCTTTGGACTACATGAAAAGAGACATGGAAGAGCTCTCTGATCATGTAGTCCAGGCTGGTATGACCCTGACCCTGAGTAGCATCCTGCCTTCACCAAGAATGATACCTCAGTATAAAGAAAAAAATGATCAATTTCAACAATTGGCTAAGCTTCTGGTGTCATTCAAAGGAGATCCAGTGTCTGTCAGCCTGGGACGACAAGCTTGACAAGCTGCGTTGCTTTACAAGAGACAGATTGCACTTATCACCCCTAGGCTTTCAAATACTGGCCAAGGCTCTTGCTGCCCCCATAGTGCCTTTTTTAGGCAAGGCTCAAAAGTCAAACCCGCCACCATAAACAGCACAATTAACAAAAAACTGAGGGTTATGCTACTCAACACCAGGAGTTTAAATCTCAAAATGCATGCGCTTGAAGCACTCCTCAGTATGGAGAACATTGACATCTGTGCAGTAACTGAAACCTGGTTCAAGGCTCCAGAGATCACCCCAGCACTACCCGGCTACACTCATACTACACATTTCGGCCAGAGAACATGGACCAAAACACAAAAGGAGGGGGTGTATCCCTATTCATTAAGGATACCTACACCTCCAGATTAGTGGCACAGCATGATACTGCTGAGATAATCCATGTGCAACTTACATTGGGCAAATCTGCAATGCAAATTGTGGCCTGCTACAAATAACCCTCCATGACCCAGGACCATCACTCCACCTTTCTGGAGACACTGGAAAACATGAAGGTCCTACTGAACACCCTGATATTGGGCGATTTCAATTATCCTATGATTAACTGGGAAAACTACTCGAGTACAAACTCCCAGGCCCAGCGCTTCCTGGAATTCATCAACTCAAATGCCCTGGATCAGCTGGCACACTCCTCTACCAGAGGTGAAAACATATTGGACCTGGTCATCACCAACATGGGCGACAGGTGTTCCACACCAGAGGTCAACCCGTCACTGGTTAGATCAGACCATAAACTAATCACTCTGGATGTCCACACCCCCCCACCATACACAACTATGCAAACTTCACATTACTTAAGACAGAGGTGGTAAGTTTCACAGCTCCCACACTAAAGGATAATGCTGCCCAAGATGCAGAAACCTTTACAAATGCACTCTATGAGCACCTACAAGGATGCATGGATCATGCCATCCCTAGCAAAACTAAGACTCACTCCTCTAATAGAAGGAAATCAGTTTGGTGGACCCCTACCATAAACAGCTATACAATAGAAGGAGGAAACTAGTTCGTAAAAAAAGCAAATCTCAAGAAGGAAAGACATCCTTGATCAGTATCAGTAAGAAACTAAGGTCCCTCATAAAATCATCTAAGGCTAACTTTGAAAGAAAAATAATCAAGGATTCAAAAGATAACCACAAAGCCTTGTTTAGCTATGTTAAGAATCTAAGTGGCAATTCGCAGATATGCACTGAACTAGTGCAAAATAGCACAAAATATACTGAACCTACTGATATTGCCAACATCCTGACAGACAGATTCAGTGCAAACATCACCCTCCCTCTCACCCCCAAAAGGGCCCACAACAATACCGGAAAAGTGTAGTGTCCCAGAAATCACAGATGCACAGGTGAAAACAGCCCTTTCAAAAGGCAAAAACACCGCGTCAGTGGGGCCAGATGGTGTCCCAGGCTGCATCTTGCACGAACTACAGAACGAACTAACCCTCCACCTAAACCCGATGTTCAACCTCAGCCTCTCCACAGGCTACATGCCCATAGAATGGTGCACAGCAACGGTTATTCCTCTCCACAAAGGAGGGGCCACAACTGACCCTGGTAACTATCACCCCATAAGCCTGACTAGCCTGGTCTGCAAGGCTATGGAACGCGCGTCATCATGGAACTCATTAACAAAGACATTGGGAACCTCCAAGCACTTGACCCGACCCAGTTTGGCTTTGTTAAGGGCAGATCATGCCTACTAAACCTGGTTGACTTCTTCAAGACAGTCACTAAGGCCCAAGATGAGGGAAAGGTGGTTCACACTGCCTAACTTGACCTCGCCAAGGCTTTCGACACCATTTGCTACTCAGGTATTACAGAAAAACTCAACAGCCTTAACATAAACCCCTATGTCATGAGATGGGTTGCCAACTGGCTTACAGATAGAACTCACATGGTAAGAATAGCGGGCTCCAGGTCCGACTCTAAACCAGTCACAAGTGGTGTCCCACAAGCCTTCATCCTGGGACCCCTACTGTTTGGCATATACTTCTCAGAAGTACAGGAAAATACAGGAGGACTATGGCTAACCAAGTTCGCTGATGACTGCAAACTGGGAGCCATAATTGACTCTCCGGCTGACACAGACATCCTCCAAAAGGGCCTTACTGAGACGGACACCTGGTGTCAAAGTCATGGTCTCAAGTTAAATGCCAAAAAATGCATAGTCATCCTGTTTGGGAAACACAAAACACCCACAAATTACCACATAGGTTGCAGCCCCCTTAATACAGAAGAGGTAATAAGAGATCTGGGGACCCAGGTAGATAGCAATCTCTCTTCTGACAATCATATTGCCAAAGTAGATAGGAAATCCTTCTATGTGGCCCATCTAATTACTAAAGGGTTCGCATCTAGAAATAAAGAGGTTATAGTACCCCTCTACTCGTCACTCATCAGACCCATCATAGAGTACAATGCCCCATTTGGGATGTACCTCACAAGACACTTCCAACAGCTGGAAAGACCACAAAAGTACCTCACCAAGAGGATTACTGGCTTCAAACATAAGTCCTATGCAGCCTGACTGAAAAAACTCCGGCTGTACTCAATGGCATACCGCTTACTCAGAGGTAATCTCTGCCTGACTTACAAAGCCATATCCAACTCAGAATTGATGGACATGCTCCACCTAAAGAAATCCAAGTCACTGTGAGCCACACACTCTAGTGAGCTTAACCTCACCACAACAATAAATAGAACATGCTGGAGGGATAGATTGCTGTCACAGAGACTCCCCATGCTTTGGAACAAAATTCCAAACTACATTAGGCAGTGAAGAGCAACATTCTGAGCCAAATTCAGGGACAGTTGAGAGGTTTGGCTATGCCTAAATTCTATAAAGCAATTTATTTGCATGTACCTCTCAACCTGTTAATGCAATAAATCTGGACAAGGCCAAATATATTGGGCGAACATATAAACAGTACTAAAAATTGCTCTTGTATAAACTGAGACAATTGATAGAACAGGTCTTACTTTAGCATGCAGTTTTCTGAAGGTTATGAAGTCTGAAACTCAGTGTGTCATTATTTAGTGACTTAATTCCTAAATGAATTTCCAGAAAACCACAAATATTATGAGGAACAAACCAAAAATAAGAAGCAAAAATCTATTCAGTCTGTGAAAATCTGGACAGTTGGGAGGTATAGTTCAGCTGGGGCTGTCTTTGAGTTTGCCGCCCTCCCCCCTCACAAAAATCATGGTCAACCGGAGCCCTCCCCCCTTGCAGCCATTCCAATGATCCATTACTTGGCTATTTCACTCCATTTACCATAAACACTAATGTGCATACTGCTTTACTTCTATGATGATCTGGATTTCATCTGAAAGTTTTATTTTGCATTTTACAGCACAAACACCAAGACATCTGCTAAACAAAGCAATGCAGTCTCACAATGAAAACAGGCTTAACATTAAAAACTTCTCTGCCCTTGAAATGCACATTCAATGAAACAGCATTGAAACCCACATTTAAAAAAAAATACATTTTGCCAGTGGCAGATAAAGATTTAACTGTGTGCTGTTTTCAAATCATAGGCCCCTTGCACATGAAACATTATCTTTGATACACCTTCCTGATTCTACTAAATTATATTCCTTGTACAATACAGTACAGTTGTTAGACAGCATTTTAATTTTATTGTTTTAAACATTTTTCCAGTAAACAATGAAACAAAATGCATGCACCAATGACAAAACTATCCAATTCAGAACATTTCCATCATAAAAGTCTACTCAACCTTCTACAGTCCACCAATATCAGTAAATACACACAGTCTCTGAAGTAGTAAAAGTCATCTAAGTAATTCCACATTAAAGAAATCTGTAACAGTGAAGAGGTTGCTTCTAGCAAACAACTTTATATGTCACTGTTTATTCATCTACAAATAAAGTGCCTCTTACCCTTGAGGAATAAATTGCCTATGTTGCATGCATTAAAAAAATAAATAAGCTAGTAATATCGCAATAGGGACTGTATGGCAAACTGATAACAGGTTCATAGTTACTACTCTAGGTATCTTTGCCAAAAAGGACTGCAGCATCCACCCACTTTACAACACAGTACAGTATCAGCAATGCATCTATCTACTGTGGGAGTAGAACCCACAGCCTTCTGTATCAAAAGCAAGTACACTACAAGTTGTGCTATTAATACAAGCAGTCTCAGAATAAGCAGCACTAAAGTTTTGTTCCCCTGCAGCTCTTAGCTCCTTGTAAAATCTACTCGACACGCAGTTGTATCTCTAAACTTTGCAGCACAAGAAATCTGGAAAAAGCCGAAATTTATTGAGTGGGGGAGACAACCAGGGACACATTTTAAACATTGTTTGTATAATGTTGGAAAGTTGCTAGAATAAAATGCTGTGTTACCACCATACATTTCACTGCCACGTCTTTAACCCAGGGGACCCTGTGCAAAACAGTCAGAGAAATATACCACTATGCCAAATCAGCTGTTTTGTAAAAGAGAGGAAGACAAACTTAAATGGCTACCATTTAGTGAATTCAGTTCTTAGCATAGCTGTCAACCTCTTGGCACAAAACACCTGAACAAAGCCAATAATGGGGGGAATACAGTCCCCAAACATATTCAATGAATTCAGTTCTCACTATAGCTTTCAACCTCTTAGCAAAAAACATGTGGACAAAGCCAGTAATGGGGGGGGGGATACAGCCCCCAAACATTCAATGAATACAGTTCTCACCATAGATAACTCTCAACCTTAACACAAAATACCTGGACAAAGCCAATAATAGGGGGAATACAGCCTCCAAACATATTTAGTGAATTCAGTTCTCACTATAGCTCTCAACCTCTTAGCAAAAAACATGTGGACAAAGCCAGTAATGGGGGGGAATACAGCCCCCAAACATTCAATAAATACAGTTCTCACTATAGATAACTCTCAACCTTAGCACAAAATACCTGAACAAAGCCAATAATGGGGGGAATACAGCCCCCAAACATATTCAGTGAATTCAGTTTTCACTATAGTTCTCAATCTCTTAGCAAAAAACATGTGGACAAAGCCAGTAATGGGGGGGATTACAGCCCCCAAACATTCAATGAATACAGTTCTCACCATAGATAACTCTCAGCCTTAGCACAAAATACCTGGACATAGCCAATAATGGGGGAATACAGTCACAAAAATAGGGACAGATTTAAAATATCCATGTTATAAACTTAGACAACTGCTAGAACAATTTTGTGTTACCATGTACTTTCTGAAGTCTGAAATTCAAATGCCTGTTATTTTTTAAACATTTAACCAGGAAACTAGTCTGACTTGGAACAAAAGACAATTTTCAGCAGAGCAGAGAGAAATGCCAATCACATCTTTGCAAGATGAAAGAACATGCAGACACCACACAGAAGGCACCCCAGCCAAGAATCAAACCAGAGAACCTGCAGCTGTTAGGCAGCAATGCTACCAGTGCACCACTACACTACAGACTTTGCAAGGAAAAATGTAGATACAGAAACCACAGATTTTATGAGGAACAGAACAAATATGAGGCAAAAATCTGTAAGTTTTTTTTTTTAGAAATGGTGGTAGATATTGAATTCAGGTCCTTGCCACCTGCATTCAAGGTACAGGGTTCAAGCCTGAGTATCTCTATCCACCACCATTTGCTCTCTCTAGCCACCAGTATATAGTAACTGGGGCATTTCACACACACACACACACACACACACACACACACACACACACACACACACACACACACACACACACATATGTCCCACCCAGTGACCAAACATGAAGCAATCCAGCCAGTGACCTGAAGTAATCCATGAATGAACCTGAAGCAACAATCTGACCAAACACCTATCCGAATGAAGCAATCCAGCCAGCGACCTGAAGCAGCAAAACCACCTGTGACACAGAGCAATCCAGCCAGCGACCAAAACCTGCTACACCTACCTCCTGAATGAGCCCATGCAATGAAAGTCCCGTGAGAGCAGCTCACCTGTCTCAGTCCTCATTGGATCTGCCTGTAGCTGAAGCAGTCCAGACCTCCTCTTCTGTGTGGTCATCACCGCACTGATTCCTGGGTGCATTTGCAGGAATGATTGCTGGGTACCTGTCTAGCTCTATCTGGACTGCTGATAAATGCAGTCTGAGGTCTTCAAATGTCTGCTCATGTGCAGAGGAGTCGGGACTTGTGCTTTTTTTTTTTTTTTTTTTTTTTTTTCTGTTTTTGTTTTTCAGTTTTAAAGATTTTTCTTTTTTTTTCCTAGGTGGGAGGGCTGCAATCCAGCAGTCCAATAGCACAAGCCACCCCTGAAAGGATATAAACATAAAGAAATTAAAAATTATCAGAAAAATACTAATGCATAATAAAAACAATGATGATACAGAAAAAGACAGAAGGATATGGAAAAATAATGTGATGAAACAATATTATTATGTAAATCCAGGGGAAAATTTTCCAGAAGAAGAGATTAAAGCCATTAAAGTCAAGAAAAAATGGTGTATCAAGATAGTAGAGTGTCAGCACTTCCTATGGAGACTGCTAATAAATAAGTTACCAGTAAATGGGAATATGTCATATAAAAAGAAACCTGAATGAGTGGGCCAGATTCCAAGAGATGCACTCAGTGTAAATCTGCCCTAATTCTGAAAGATTTGCTCTTAAACAGGCTTACTTCAGTTTCTAAAAGACCTGCTCTAATTCTGCTCTCTGTGTAAGTGGTTACTTACAGTTAGAGCAAGTGTTTCATTTTGTGGGGAGGAAGAGACAACAGGACATGTTTTTTTAAATGTAAAAGTATGGTGAAACTCTGGAAAAAGTTGTGTGAATAAAATATTTTTTGGAGAATATTAGTGATACAAACAATACAGATGACTATGATCATGTATGGTTATTATAAAAACAAGAAGAAAGAATATGTGAGAATGGTAGATAACACTGTATTTTATATAACATGGGTTATTTGAAATGAAAGACTGAATTAAATTTTGTTTAATGGGAAATGGATTTTGGCACATTTATTACAAAAAAAAGATTATGGTTGTGGAAGAAGGAATGGGGTCAATTATGGAAGAATGACAATGATGTTATAAAAATGATAAATAGTAAAAAAATAGAAATATGTATATGTGGGCTTGTAAATATGTGCATTATGTAAATGTGTAAACAGTGTGTGCGTTTTTTTTTTTATTTTGTGTAAAATAAAGGACCCCTACTCTTTTCAATAGGTATCATGGAATCTTTTATATCCATGGGAGCTACCAGCAACTCAAGCAGGTAGGACCCTGGCTTAACATCTCATACAAAGGATGGCACACTCAGGAGTACAGCATTACCCCCTCTTATGCTGTACTATAGTGTCAGCGATCAATCTACCTGGTGTGGTAATGGAACCCACAACATTCTGCACTGAAGGCACTTACCTGTTGAACCATTAACACTGCTCTCATCATGGAAAACTTGGATCAGGAGTATATGATGCCCTAAAACATTAGATCACATCAAACATTTCTGACTCCCTTTTAACTGCATTCAGTGGCACAGACACTGAATCACAGGAGGAAATAATTAGAAAGCATGACCAGTAGCTTGGGTTCTCTTACTGCAAGCATGAGATAGCCACATTATTATTTGTAATACACCATGGTTATAGGTATACATGCAGATGAAAGGCTGGTGTGGAACAGACATGAAATTAAGCCGAGTGTGTGTGCTAGCATGCTATGCAAAATATAAGAAGCAATACAAGTTAAAATTAAAAAAGAAAGTTACTTCTGTTTTAGCTTTCTTGATTAACTTTGGTTGTATGCAAGGGCAAAGGGTATAAGGGTCTCAGTATAAGACTGAAGCCGGAATAGTTTAGCCCCAGTTGTCACATATGCAAGGGTATCAGAATTTTTGCTTGTACATGTATTATCTCACATATTTAACTGTCTGTTGCAATATTCCTTTACCGAATTGTCACTTTGAAGTTTTTCTTCTCCAGAATTCTCCAGAAGTGTGCCTATATCCATTAGGACAATTCAGCATGAAGGAACAGTGCCATCATTATTACAGTGACATGAAGCACAGTGATCCTGATTTCCTTGGTTAATTAAACAGTGGGCACCTACTATGTACTGTATGTAGAAGAATTAGTTGCATGTTTAAACTGGCACTGTATGTTGGCCACAAATATTACACAGTGCTCTTTTTATATCTATAGCCCCTGAAGAAATTTATGTGAATATGCAGCTGAATAGGAGGTGACTGAAGTGACTAAGAGAGCACCACCAGTGTGCATTTAGTTCATGCAGTCTTCCTTTTAATATTAACAATAAGCGTCTATATTACATAATCGAACCTTTAAAAGTTCGAACGTCATATGGTCAACACCATATGATCAAACTCTTAAAGGTTCGAAAATGCAATAAAAAAATAAACCAAAGAAAAAAACCTACCTGAATGGTTTAAGCAGGGGGGCAAGTCCCCCTGCAATCCCCACGTGGGGGGCTGCACCCCCACCCCCTGCTCTTTAAATATACCAACTCCAGATCTCACTACAGTGCAGAAAAGGAAAGTCTTCCCATTCTGCACTGTATGGAGATCTCTGTTGAAACGTTCAAACTTTTAAAAGTTTGATCCTATAGTGTCAACCATATGACATTCAAACTTTTAAGAGTTTGGGAACATGATACAGACCCAACAATAATAGGGTGTCATTCCCAAAATGCATACCTTTCATATACCACTACCACTTCTGTGATAACTGCAGTAGCTCAAAGAAATCAGTAATATAGTTTATTGTTATTACTGTGTGTCATGCATCCTGCTATTTACATGGTCAAGTGGGACAGTAAGTTAAGGTTCCAACATGAGGATGCCTATGGGTTCAAACCAAAACTCCCCCAGTCGTCTTATCATGAAATATTTCAGTTTATTTTTCTGTCTCATTACAATAAGTACAGCATTAGAAGGGGAAATATGTATGGTCAAAATTCTGGGGTAGAAGGACATCATTGTCAGTAGAGTTGTTTCTCCTTCCTTATAACCAGTGACTGAAGTGTATGCCTGGGCAGCATGATTTTTTTTTTGTGTGTCCATTCATTTGACTCATGCATCATCACTTTATCTCAGACTAGAAAACCCTGAATGTTTGTCCAGGAAGCTTATCACACTAATCCGCTGTCAGAATGCAAGTGATGAAGGCTGCTGATTCAGGCCCGCCTTTCATTTGTGTATACTAACAGAACTCTTACATCATTGAGGGCTGAAGTCACTAAATAATGACATTCATTTCAGTTTAAGACTTGATATCTTTCAGAAAACACATGCTAACAAAATCAGTTCTTCTAGCACTTTCTAAGTTTATAAGAGCAATATTTAAATATTGCTCTTCTAGCACTTTCTAAGTTTATAAGGGCAATATTTAAAATTTGTCCCTGATTTTGGGCCTTTGGCCCCCATTCATTTTTGGCTTTGCCTTGATTTCTTGCACTTCAGAGTTGAGAGGTATATTTGTACTTCTCTCTCTCTCTGTGTCTCTGTCTCCCCATCCTCATTTTTCCTATCCTTTCTATTACATGCATTTATTTTGTTTGTTATTTTCTTTACCTCTATTTATTTAACTATTATATGCAGCAGTACAACAACCTGCACCCATCCCTCCAGCAAGGCCTGTGGACCCCCACAGGTGATACCAGCAGTTCCCCCAACACTACCATCTGAAGCATCTAGCAAAGCTGTACCCGTCCTGCCACAGTCTCCTCAACATCTCCTTCCCTGCCCACACCACCCACTTCAGGTAGTCCTGCACTAGATGCTGGTACAGTTGCACCCACTCGCAGCAGCAGTAGTGTCAATGGAGGTGACATTTTTGTCACACATTGGCAACTGGCAGACATGATATGGGAGTTTACTGACGGGTTGGATGCATGAACTGGCCAGATGGAGAAACTTCTCTGGTGTTTTGAGTCACATCCATGCCCAATACTTTAGCCACCATCCAGGACATTACTCAGTGGTGGCAGCAACCAAAAATGCTAACTAATCTTCCATATTTGTCAGCTGAGAGACTGTAGCTGCAAACATCCCAGCCTATTCCCCCAACCTGGTGTTTCCATCCTTTTGTATCTATACCTACCTTCATTGATTGTTCAGTCCTTCTCTCACAATTGGCTTGCCACAAATTGTCTTTTTGATGTCTTTTTCAAGATTGTTTTCCCATTCCCTCACTGTGTTATGACACACTCTGTCAGCTGTGTTTGTATTCCCCTGATACCTAACCTAACCCTCTTACCTTCCTCTTATATTCCTTCCTTCCTTCTGCAGCTTTCCTACTTTTCTTCATGAAACATGGGCACCTGTTCCATTAAAAAAAATGACCCATCTTCCCCACCTACATCTTGTTCATTCCTTAGTTGTTCACTTTCTGCTTTACCCTCTGCATGCTTCCCCTGTTTATGTATTTTCTCTCCTCCTATTTCCAACCTTTCATCTGGTCATAAAATAGATGTACAGTCCTTACATGTGCTCACATATGGCTTCTTGTGATTTTACTGTGTACAGTGGGTTGTGGAGAGCACCACTGATGTCCATGTACAACCAAAGAGGATTGGAACTGCTCATTATATAATAATGACTAAGTACAGCCTTAATCATGTATTGCACTTGTTGGCCTCAGCTAGAGTCAGGGATGCAAATGAGCTGAGCATCATTGTACCACAGTGTTCACATACAATCTAGAATAAAGCTGACACCTTTATTGTGACTACTTCTTCAGCTCAGCCCGTTAATGAAGTGCTTTGCACAGTGTAAGTGGGTGGAAGAGGGGGATGTTGTGGGCTCGAGTCCAATATGGGTTGTATGTTTTTGTCTAATTTTACTTTCATTCTGCAAGTGTGTAACAATCACTTGCTATGTGCTTCACTGACAAAATTAATTTGACTGCTTTTATAGCTTAGCCTGTAAATTAAATACTTTTCAGAGAGTTGTGTTTTCAAATCCCCTCAGGGTTACACATCATTGTTACAGTAAAGTGCTTATTTCATGACATTTACATTATGATACATGTGCAGTGGTAAGACTCTGCTTTTGGTTGCTACATCTTGATACTTTTCTGTACATCACCCATTGTTTTTGCCTGTGCATCACACAACCATGTTTTTTTACCTTTTTATCTTCAGTTACTTGAGTCTGATATCTGTGTTTCATACCTCCTTATCATTTGTACTTCACATCCCTGATTGTGTCACCATCCCCCTTGCAGTCTTGTCTATGTTAAATTGTTGTATCTATGGCCCTACTACAGCCTCTACTCTCCAACCTTAGTCATACTTCCTTTGCTAGCTTCTACAAGTATCTTGTCTGCATATATGCACTCCTAAGTGAAAAAATAGAGCAGCACACAGGCCTCGTGGGCAGCCACATACCATTTTTCTCTTGCCACAGCTGTGGGCACAGTGCAAGTACTGCTGTTTGTACATCCCAGTAGCTGCACTATAGTCCTATGTGATCTTCCCACAGGCTCCTGCTGACGGATCTTTAATGAACTGCGTAACGCCTGTCAAAGTATTCACTGTAATTAGTGTTGGGGCATATTGCACATGCACAGTAAATATAGGAGGAATAGCTGTGGCTGAGGCCACAATATTTCTGAATCCTTGGGAATGTTGTTGTTCATGAAAAGTTTGGACAATAATACCTTCTCAGCATCTTAGTTATTAAAAAATGTCATACTAACTGCTACAGATTGTGCTAATATTTATTTATGTCCAAATTTATGTCCATTTGTCTATGTGTGCAGCATGTGTATGTTTTGGACCCAGTATATTGACATACTGGGTTTGCAAGACTTCAAGGGAAACCACAGAGACTGTTCTATCAGTCACAGATACACACTCTCTCTCTCTCTCTATATATATCTATCTATCTATATATATATATATATATATACTTATATATATAATACACACACACACACACACACACACACACACACACACACGCACACACACACACACACACACACACACACACACACACACACACACACACACACGTGCGCGCGCACTTACACACACACACACACACACACACACACACACACACACATGCGCGCGCGCGCACTCACACACACACACACACACACACACACACACACACACACACACACACACACGTATATGTGGGTCTACTTTGTTTCATTGAAAGCTCATGTCACTGAATTTGAATTCCAAATCACTGAAAGCTCAAATTACTGAAAACTCATTTCACCGAATCTCATTTCACTGAAGTGAAGTACTGGCATTTTGCAGAGTACTGTAAGGCAAGTAAAGGGTATATGACCTTTTCTCCACTGTAGTGCAATCCTGGAGTTAGCATATATAGTTGGGGTGGGGTGGGGGACGTACCTCTCCACCTACTTTGATTTTATATTATATTTCATCGAAAGCTTCAAAACAATACATTTTAAACCATAGACATGTATACATACAACACCAATGACAAACCCTTTCCAGAAGGCAATATATACCCAAACTAGCTGGGGGGCTATGCCCTCCACACCTTGCAATGTGTGGGGCTGTGCCTCTCCAACACCCCCACTAACTATATATACTAACTCCAGGATCACACTACAGTGGGGAAACGGGCATGTACCTTTTACTTGCCTTACAGTACTCCACACAGTGCCAGTACTTCACTTCAGTGAAATGAGTTTTCAGTAATTTGAGCTTTCAGTGATTTGGTCAGGGTGAATTGAAATTCAATGAAATGAGCTTTCAATGAAACAAAGTAGACCCACTGAGTTATATTGGTATCTGGCTGTACCTGTTATTCTACTTTTATCTGCAGACTAAAAAAATCAGTCTCTGCATTCGTCATCATTTAAAACTTTCCTGCAGAGAAATAGGTCTAGTTTTACATGAAGGCAAAGACTATACTGACAAATATATTCTTATTCATAAGTTGTGATACTATGCTCTCCCCTTAGCCATTCTATGCTTATCACACAATGCCTAATCTCTACAAACTACTCTAAATAAGGCCTGTTGACTTGCGCTATCTGAACCTAGGGAATATCACCACCTGATGCTTCAAAGACAATAAGCTACCCATTTCAGAAAGAGCAACCTTGCCTCCTGTCCCATTAGTTATGAAGCTTTTTCATCTCTGTTTAACAAATATTAAGCACCAGTTCCTGATAGTAGTTAAAAATATTAAATATTAACCAAGGAGACAGAAAGTATCAATCATGCTTCCAACTTTTCCAGGCTGTTCTGGAAAACAACACACATGATAATCTGACGTGAAGGACTAGCTCACCACTCTGCTTGTCTGCTCTACTAATCAATTAACTTTTCCTCTTCTTATTTCTAAGCATTATACCCCTGCTGAAAACTAACTTAATTGGAACTGGTATGCACATCAACTCATCAACAACTCATTAACAACTTGTTCTCTGCTTTTAACATCAATAGTTCTATGCTTTTATGTTATTATATGAATTCTCCTTATCACTAAATGAAACAGAATGTTTATAAAATATATACAATTTGTAAAAAAATAAAATATATATAGATATAAAATACAAAATAATTGCATTGTGATAATTTGTATCTATTATACTGTATGATTTTGTTTTCATATAATGAAACTCTTGTATATGTTCTGGAGATTTTTTTCCCCAAGTCTGTACTGAAAAAGGGCTGTCTGAGCTCAATCAGATTACCCTAGTCAACAAATGAAAATAAGTAAAATAACTGGCTACTAACCAAGATCTCAAAGCTGCTTGGACATAGTTAATTTGTAGGTATGCTGTTCAGGAGACCATTGAGCTGCCTAGTTCAATTTTCCAGTTGTTATAAAGCACTGTCTTGGTTGAGTAACTTGTTCAAGGTCACACAGTAGGTAAATGGAGGCTGAGGGAATCAAACCCTGGACTACATGAAGCAACATGTCAGCAGCTCAAAGCCTTAATCCATTGGTCACTACACAAGGATGACAATATGGATTTAGTATGTTCAATGTGTAACTTTTCAAAGATGGCACATGCAGCATGGAACTAAAAAGTCTTTTGGCTTTTCCCAGTTAGGGGGTCACCACAGCAGAACTCCGGTCCACTCATGATTGGCAGTGGATTTTTACGGTGCTGAGTTGCCAGCCCAACGCCCAACCTTCACCGAAGGCATGCCCATTCATGCTTGCACCTACCTGCATGTCTTTAATGCCACTCGGCTGCGGGGAGAACATGCAGACTGCACACAGAAGGCGCTCCAGCCGAGAATCGAATGGGAGAACCTCTTGATGTGAGGCAACATTGCTAACCGCTGCACCACTGTGGCTTCCCACCACCGCAGCATGGAACTACTGACCATTTTTAAATATTCTCCCACTGCCCATGACTGTCATCTGCAAAATAACTGCACGCTACATTGTGTGTGGCTATCTTTACTATTTTAGGACTCCAGAATTTCCTGAATGTGTGTAGTTTATCCATTCTCTCTGAATGTGACTGCATCATGTACTGAAGCTCTTTCTAAATCACCTTCACTGCTCTTATAATTTTTGCGCCGCTTGATTCTTCAGTTTCATCTTCGACTTAGCTCTTCTTTTAACTGACCTTTCTTCATGCAATGCATATGTTATTACTTTGACTATCTATATTTCATAACCTAGAATTTGCATTTCTTTTAGTTTCACATTTATGTCTTGGATCTAAATTATTGTTGGCTTCCTCTGTACTAACAGTTCATTACAACTACATTTGATTACTATATTAAAATGTTTGAATTAGAGTTTACATATAAAAGTTACTGAATTTGATTACCTAATGTATAAACAAATCATGGAAAGCTACCCTCAGCCTCGATGAATGTCAGACTAAAACCCTGACCATACCCCAGGTAACTTGGTTTTAGTTGGTGGCTCATGTCACTGGAAGGACTAAATTTGGAGAAAGGGGTTGAGTGGTTAACATCAAGTCAGCCTATAGAACAGTGGTAGCTAAACTTGCTGCATGTAAGTTACAGGACTTGGTCACTAATTGGGTTATATTGGATATTTCCTACACCTAATTTTGGATGTGATGTGTGAAGATGCTATGAAGTCATCCCAGACCAGCAATGATATAGAGACTCTGCCTGTAAAGGAGGGAGTTAGTCTGGAATAGGAGGGAGCCCACATAACAAGCAATCTAGCCTGCTCCATCACACCTGACCTGCACCTCCAGGGGAACAACCAAGCTGATTAGGCTCCTGCCATGATCAGGAAGATAATGGGCCATAGATATTTCACCCTGTCTAGAGAACAATAGGCCTGCATCCCATCCCCACTAGAGGAATGAAATGGCATACTGGTAGTGGAGATAGCAGGCAGTTTGTGCAGGTGATAAAAATGTGAGCAACTTCCTCCTTTATGTATGTTACATAGAATCACCAATATTTACGGTACATATTAATTATCACAGCTGTGAATATAGGAGTGGTATATAAAATATGAGGTAGGGATCCCTGCTTTTGACCATGGTCATGGTTGAGGAAGTTATTTTGGTCATTCTGCTCACTTGCTGATCATATACATACATAAATAAATAAATAAGTAAACTTCATTCTACAACTGAACAGCACATTTGTATGCACAATTTGGAAATGAAGGTGAATAGAATTAATTGTCTGGTTAATAGTGAAAATAAATCTAACATTTTTCAGTCTGTTAAAACAATGTGAGCAAAGTGCTGCAAATGTGTTTCAGTAAGCCTGGCTTGTTAGAGTGGAATCACCCACCTTCTGATCATATAATATATTTGGACTCTTCAGTCTAGGCTAGTACATCTGAAAATATTTCTAGAAGACAAAGGCATGCAATTCTTTCCATGTAACTGTGACAAATGTGGATTTTTAAGAATTGCCAAATAAATAAATAAATAATTGACATTAGAAAAAGACATTTAAAGTACAACATTACTTTTAGAAACTGTACAATATAGGCAGCATTCAGTCTTGACTGAGGTACTCTTACCTCATATACTGTTTAAATGAACACTTGTGTGCTTCTTTAAATTGACTTTGCCAGGGAATGAAGATGAACCATGCATCATGTTGTTGAAAAACAGGTATATACTGACTGTTGTTTTCTTCCAGGGGTTCTCACTTCAAAAACTGAAACCTCCTGACTAGCAGAGACTTCAGTGGAGATTAGTTCTCACTAGTTATTTAGAACGGGATAGGACTGAATAGCTTCAGGCTTCACCTAAATGCAAAAAAATATGATAGAGTATAGCATTTCAGAGAGTTGCTTGATTATATAAAACTATAATTGGCTATTCTGCTGAAATAACATACTGCTTAAACACACACATACACACACAAACACACACACACACACACACACACACACACACACACACACACACACACACACACACACACACACACACACACACACGCAAGTACTCACTATGTTAGCATATGTTTAAGGCAGGGCTTTGCAATGAGTTTAATAACTAATTCTATTCACCCTGTGCCTGTTGAAAACTCCGCCAAGGACGGTCCCAAGCCCGGCTGAAAAAGGAGGAGGGTTGGGCTTAGGGTTAGCAACCCCATCCCGTAAAAAACTATTTGCTACAAAAACACCAACTACAGGAAACACAGACAATCTTGTCTTGGAAGAGGAGGGTTCTTCAAATGGAAGATTTATGAAGTTTTGTGGCCAAAGCCGAAAGGACGCCACAAAGCAGAGCACCCTTCTCTCTACCAGGAAAATAAACATTGGCACATGGAATGTCAGGACCATGTATGAGCTAAGCAAGGCAGCCCAAGTGGCAGCAGAAATGAGAAATAACAACTTGAGTTTGTTGGGAATCAGCGAGACAAGGTGGACAGGGGCTGGTCAGTGTCGATTATCTACAGGAGAGTTGCTGCTTTATTGTGGACATGAGGACAGTGAAGCACTTCACTCCCAAGGGGTTGGTCTTATGTTGGCTAAACAGGCCCAGAGAGCCCTGATTGGATGGGAAGCACATGGCCCCAGGATCATCACAGCTTCATTCCGTACAAAGAAGAAGAACATTGTAATGAATGTGGTCCAGTGCTACGCACCAACTAATGACAGTGAAGAGGAAGATAAAGATCAGTTTTATGAAAGACTGCAGCAGATCCTCGAGACCTACACAGACAAAGACCTTACTATCCTTATGGGCGATATAAATGCCAAGGTCGGATCCAGTAACATAGGATATGAGCAAATCATGGGTACACATGCTCTGGGAACAATCAACGAGAATGGTGAAAGGTTTGTTGATCTATGTGCTCTCAACAATTTGGACATTGGAGGCAGCATTTTTCCCCACAAACGGATACACAAAAATACATGGGTCTCCCCTGACTACACAACAGAAAACCAGATAGATCACATATGCATCTGTAGAAGGTTTAGAAGAACATTACAAGATGTCATGAAAAGAGGGGCAGATGTAGCATCTGACCATCACTTGGTGGTGGCTAGACTGAAGCTAAAGCTAAAAAGAACCCAGGTTCAAGAGTCATCTAGGAGAATCAAATACAATGTTCATCTATTGAAAGATTCTCAGACAAAAGAACAGTTCAACATTGCACTGAAGAACAAATTTGAAGTGCTACAAGAACTGGTTGAGGAGGGTGGAGTAAACAGCTCTTGGCAGAATGTGAAAAAGGCTGTAGACTTAGCTTGTCAAGAGACACTGGGACCTAAAAAGTATCATCAGAAAGAGTGGATCACTGCAGAAACACTGGTAAAGATAGAAGACAGAAAGAGGAAGAAGGCAAAAGTAAACAACAGTAAAACCAGAGCTTCAAAGATCAAGGCCCAAGAAGAATATGCAGATGCCCACAGAGAGGTCAAAAGATGCATTAAAATAGACAAGAACAATTATGTGGAACAGTTGGCAGCTGAGGCAGAACTGGCAGCTTACAGTGGTAACACAAAAATGTTGTATGATATCACCAAGCAACTTTCAGGAAAGTACAGTAAGCCAGAGAGACCTGTTAAAGATAAGCAAGGAAAACCATCAATAGTATAGAACATCAACTGAAAAGGTGGGTGGAACACTTTGAAGAACTTCTAAACAGACCGTCACCTCTAAACCCTCCAATTATTGAGCCAGCCAATGAAGATCTACCAATCAATTGTGAAAAGCCAAGCAAGGAGGAGATCAGGAAAGCCATCATCCAAATGAAAATGGGAAAGCGGCAGGACCAGATAACATCCCGGCAGAGGCCCTTAAAGCAGACTTGAATACATCAGTGGAGATGTTGTACCCACTCTTTGAAAGAATCTGGGCAGAGGAAACTGTTCCTTCAGAATGGAAAGAGAGCCATCTCATTAAGCTTCCCAAGAAAGGGGACCTTAGCAAATGCGACAACTACAGAGGCATCAATCTTCTATCAGTTCCAGGAAAAGTTTTCAACCGTATCCTTTTGGAAAGGATAAAGGACACCACTGACAAAAAGCTGAGAGAAGAGCAGGCAGGCTTCCGCAAAAATAGATCGTGTACTGATCAAATTGCAACGCTCAGAATAATTGTGGAACAGTCAGTTGAATGGAACTCACCATTGTATATCAACTTTGTTGACTTTGAAAAGGCGTTTGATAGCATGGACAGAGAGACACTGTGGAGCCTTCTGAAGCACTATGGTATACCAACCAAAATAGTAAATTTGATAAAGAACTCATACAATGGTCTATCATGCAGGGTTATACATGGAGGGCAGCTCTCTGAAAGCTTTCAAGTAAAAACTGGGGTCAGGCAAGGATGCTTACTGTCACCATTCCTCTTCCAGTTAGTTATCGATTGGATTATGAAGAAATCTACTGCAGGACAGAAAAATGGGATCCAATGGACCCTATGGAGTCAGCTGGAAGATCTGGACTATGCTGATGACCTCGCCCTCATCTCTCACAGCCAGCAGCAAATGCAAAACAAGACAAATTTGGTGGCAGTTACAGCACTAGAGGTGGGTCTTAACATTAACAATCTGAAGACAAAGATCCTTAAATTAAACTCCACAAATACTAACCCTATCACTCTGCAAGGGAAGCCACTGGAGGAAGTGCAGTCCATTACCTACCTTGGCAGCATAATTGACAAGCAGGGCGGATCAGAAGCTGATGTCAGGGCAAGGATAGGAAAAGCAAGAGCAGCCTTCATACAGTTAAATAGGGTCTGGAAAACAAGAGAACTATCCTTGACCAACAAGATAAGGCTGTTTAACTCTAACGTGAAGTCAGTACTGCTGTATGGGGCAGAGACCTGGGGGTTAAACAAGACCACCACTAAAAAACTTCAGACATTTACAAATAGCTGTCTCAGGAAGATTCTACGGATTCGATGGCCAGACACTATTAGCAACGCCACCCTTTTGGAAAGGACCAACCAACTTTCGATTGGGGAAGAAGTTAAGAGGAGGAGGTGGAGATGGATTGGGCATACTCTTCGCAAACCAGCAAACAACATTACAAGACAGGCGTTGCGCTGGAATCCTCAGGGGAAGAGAGGAAGAGGCCGCCCACGAAACACCTGGAGGCGAGACTTTGAGGCAGATGCTAAGCTTAGAGGCTACACATGGAACCAAATAGAACAGCTGGCCCAGGACAAGATTCGGTGGAGAGCTGTAGTTGGTGGCCCATACCCTGTCAAGGGTGACGGGCATAAGTAAGTAAGTAAGTGTGCCTGTTGAAAGCCTCTGTACATGTGGGGGCATACCCCTTAAGTTCATGCATGCCAAACTTGCACTAGGCGATTAAGCGGTGTGCATATACCAACAGACACCACTTGATGCCTCCTGCCTCAGTTAGATTTTCCAACAGAAATTCAGAAATATCTTTGATTAGTTAGGTATTGGGGATGCTACTTGGATCTTGTCCATAACAATAATCCCTCAGAGCATTGCTACAATAAGAGAGCAGGAAATGTTAGTAGCCATCTATCACTGAGAGTGAAACTGCCAAGGTTGTATGCTGTTAAGAGCATTTATCTTTAATCATATCAATACTTAAAAGACTTAAAATTCAAATGAAAATATCTTGCTGGAGAATTATGGCAGGCCAAGCAATAGTTCAGAATTCACTACTGGTAGGTGTGATGGACTTGGAAACAGAGCCAGGGAAGATGGCAAGAAGGCCTTGCCTCTGGACACACCAACTCATATTTGTTATGCCTTTACCTGGAAAAAGTTAAAGGGCCTTCTTGATGATTTTCATGTTGGGCTACTTCCATCAGTGTCTAGTGCTGAGATAGGATATAGGTTTTAGTTCATTTTGCTGATATCTTCTGATCATTGGACTAAAGTATTGTCACAGATTTTAAAACAGAGCTCCATTTCCCAGGTAAAGTAAGCAGAAACTTAGATGGTCTATGCAACTTAGACCCTTCCAAACATTGAATGATATGAATGGAATAGATAAAAAGAACTGGGAACCAATGGGGAGCACACACATTTTATTTCTGATTAAGGGTTGCCATGAATATTCCTGTGAACATTATGACTGGAGATGAAATAAAAACTAAAAAGCTTAATGAGATAACATGTCGCAATAGGCCCAAGTGTTTTACCTTCTGCACAAGGACTTCTAAAGAGAGAAGAGTAAATCTCCACATTTTTAAGAAAATCAGCAGCAGTAAAAGGTTTTAGTTTTGCTGGGAACTGAAGAAAATTATTTTGCCATTAATATTATAAGAAGTGGGCACATAACAGACTTGCTCAAAAACTAAGGCAAACAGCAGCAACACAGATGTTCGACACACACTGCCTTACTGGCAGTAGTATCTTGCTACCCTATCTGTGGCAGTCTATCAAAGCTTAGAGCTTGTTCCCCTGCCTGTTTGTGGGCATGATGGACCAATCATCTGAGAGTACACGGATTTCCTTTCAGACCCACAGACAGGACCCTTTCATTTTTCTCGTGCCATAGTAAAGGAAGGATCTCTGAGTAGAATTGCTGCTTTCTCTGGATTTTCAGCTGCGGAGCTCAGATAAGAAACATTTTTAAGTTTTATTTCCTTCCTTGCTCTTTTTTCTATCAGTGCTTGAATAGTGTGTTCCACTGCTTTGACTTTTTTTTCTGATTAGAAATTTTGTACCTAATTTTATTTTTACTTTACTACAACAGTAAGGTCTATGGTATTGATTAGTTTTGACATGAAAACTTGCTAATATCAAAGTTTCTTTCTTGGGGCTGTAATTACTTGAGGTGATTGATCAGGATTACAGCATTTTAATTGATTTGTTTTTTCATTTAAATCATAATTTTTACACCATTATGTACGTTAAAAATTAATGAGAGGAATTGTCATCACTTTATTATTTACTTCTTGTCTAATACAGTTATAAGTTGTATCCCTTCATTTTGACTGAAACTAGCTCTTTTATTTACAACATTAATGGACTTTTATGCATATATGTTGTGCTTGGAACTCTGTTGCTGAAACTGTAATTTTCTTCAGTCCAGTCTTGACAATAGTAAACCCCTGCAGAAATAGATGTCACATTGCTTTTTGGAACCATTTTATATTCAGACAGGATTTTTTTCATCAATTTATTATTTATTTCTTGTTTAATACTGTTTGGGGTTGTTTTTAATAATTTTCTGCTAAAACTAGCATTTAATTGTTAAAATTGGGAATTTTTTGTGACATGTATTTTGTGCTTTGAACTGTACTACTGAAAATACTGTAATTTTCTCAGTGCAGTGCTCAGAATAGTATCCCTACATACATAATCTTTAGATTGTTATTTAGAAGGAGAATAATTGGTCTATTCTTTAACTGCAATGACTATGCAGCTAATATTTGGTACTGAGCAAGATAGTTTCTTGTCCCCTGACTTGATGGATTCAGATATGGTGACCCCATTATCTACCCCTTATGTACCTAAAAACATAGAGGTAAGGGAGAAATATGCCTTAGCCTATGGCTTGTCACTCTGCAGTAGCCCTAAATTGTTTATCAGACCACTCTCCTCCTTCAGGCCACTGGTGTAATGTTCATATCACAACTGTGAATGACATGAGGGTCAGACACATCCTCTGGGACTGTACTAGTGCCTGGTTCAGATACAGGAGAATCAAACCCTTTAGGTGCATTGGAAGTCTGGGGTGCAAAACCTGTTACCAGTGTTGATAAGCCTCCCCTGACCATTTATCTTGCATCTGATGACCTTAGCCGACCTGCTAAGAATGTGGTGTCCCAGAATGTTATACATGATGCATTGTAATACAACACAGAAGAAAGAGATGTCCACCTGTTACAGTCCTGGTAAACATCTCCAAATCCACTTAGGTCATCACATTCTGTTCTGTTACAAATACTGATAGACTCGGTTTAATTTAAGTTTCCATAGTGTCTCACATTTCACAGCTTCTTAACGGACCTAGGACTGCCTTTAGCTATTATAATTTTGATGTTTACATATCTTAAATATGCAAAATATGCAAAATGTTTATCTAGAAGTGGCTAGTATGATTTTAGCAATGATACCATAAAATATTTAGTGTAAAACTTCAATAGCCATGAAATAATTGTTATAACTGTGGTAAAACACTCCCTGGATAATAAAACATTAATGAACCAAGATCTGAAGAAAGGCAGTTTACTAATGATATGCCATAACAGTCATAGTTGCATTAGTTTCATACATAAATGTATTATTTTGCTCATAATAGAGAGATGTGAAAAACTGAGATGAAATGATGGATGTTATTTAACAATGTAAGGTAGGTGATCTGAAATGTTGAAAATAAAGTCCAAGCAGAAACAAAAAATTAGCTAATTTGAGAAATAGAAATACATAAGTATGTATGTAAGTCAGGAACAGAAATGTGGCAGTAAGAAAAATAGAAGTGGGAGGTACGTGTAAACAATGATGTCAAATAACCTTACAGTAATGGTGACTGTGAGGTAGCAGTAAGGCAGAACAGAGGGAAACTGTGGTGCAAGTAAGTCAGCAGAAAATGTAAAAATCCAGAAATCCTTTCCTCACTCTCTCTAAGGATTGTTGCAAAGACCCCATATATGGAACTGCTTTAGATATTCCATATTTATGAAGATATCAACTGAAGTAGTTAAGGTAAAAGTGTAAACATTTGCATATTAACTGTACTGGGTGACTAAAACAGTTTAAGAAGTATATACTGGAGACACAAGTTAGGAACATGAAATAAACTCACTTAAATTCCTCATGGACAGTGAACAGAAAATAAGAAAGGTTATGCTTTTCAGAAAAAAAGTGTGAGGATTTATCTGGAAGAAATTGGGAAATGGCTCATGTGAAGATGATCTTTTTTTTTCCTCCAAAAGGATGATGGCTGATTTTTGATACGCTTCCAGAGTAGATAATGTGAATGGCGAATGCCATATTTGACAAACTCGATGCAGTAGTTATGAGGACTGAGCCAAGGTCATATTTTTGTTATGTTATACCTGCAGTATCTGCAATCCATCTGATGTGTAGGGAAATTATCATAATAGAGGGCCATGTAATCCTTATCTGTAACCAGTGACTGTTTCTGAGGTGTGCAAGGAAGCTAATTAACTGCCATTGAAAGAATCACCTTAGCTAATATCGTTTACAGTGTTGTTCAAGCTTTTCAAAGCTTTAATATTGCTACACACTCGTGTGCTAGCTTGCACTGCATTTAAAGTATTTTTATTACTGTTTTAACTGTTTTTCTGCAAAAAAAAAACAAACAAAAAAGTTCTAAGCGTGTTTCCCACCTTTCCTGTTACTAGAGTAGTCCAGATACAGATTTGCTGTATCCAGGACTGTTTTGTAAGTTTCTGAGTTCCCCAGATCTTTCTGTATTAGAGGGAAGCCTTCCAGCTTATCAGTGGGAGTGATAAGCACTAGGTAAGTTATCTACTACAAGAGGAGTAGTTTCTGGCTCTGTAGTTTATTGACCATTCGGGCAGTTTTTCTATCCCTTTCAACTTTCTGGTTTAAAAGCCCATGTTTGCATGGGTTTGCTCTTGTTTAAACTTCACGGATCCTGTTTTGGCATCCTGCTGACTACTAGAGCAACAGAAAGGAGAAAGAGAGTCTTTAAGTGCCTCCATTTTTATTTTTTTTATTATACTGCTTTCTGCGCTTGATTTAAGTCACTTTTTCATTTAACTGGATTTATTTGCCTTAATACTGCTACACACTCAGGTGCACAGGCTTGCACTGCATTTAAAGTATTTTTATTACTGTTTTAACTGTTTACTGTTTTTGCTGCAAAACAAAACAAAACAAAAAAAAAAGTTCTAAGCTTGTGCCCTGCCTTTCCTGTTACTAGGGTAGTCCAGATACAGATTTGCTGTATCCAGGACTGTTTTGTAAGTTTCAGAGTTCCCCAGTCCTTTCTGTGTTAGAGGGAAGCCTTCCAGCTTATCAGTGGGAGTGGTAAGAACTAGGTAGCCTATCTACCACAAGAGGAGTGGTTTCTGGCTCTGAAATTGTAGTTTATTGGCCATTTGGGGAGTTTTCTATGCCTTTCAACTTTCTGGTTTAAAAGCAGTAAACTATTACTGGTACCAGAAAGCCTGCTCTTCAGTTTTTCCCTTAGATCTTGCCAGTTCTCTTCTCTCTTGCACTTTGGTTAGCTTATTCACCTAGCACTTCATCAGGCTTTTTGTAGCAATTATTGTAGTACACATAAATGCTATCAGCACTAGACGTCCTATAAGAAAAGAGCTGCAGTACTCAGTAAAGATGACCATCCCTCCTGGCATGTCTAAAGGTCTGTTCCGTGTGCTTTTTCTATTAACCTGGTGAACTTGGGCATTTTGAGGCAGTGTAGCAACTGCCTCATGAACACAGACACCCCTCTCCTCTTACCTCCCAACACTCAGACTTGTGAGAGATGCATTTATATCTCCAAATTGGAAACCGTGCACTCTCCAGCCAAGACTGGAATATCTGGTGAAGAGGAGAAGGTGCACCATACCACATGGAACACATAGCCCTCCAGGACACCCATCATCACAGCCCTCACATAAAAACACAAACCACACACCCACCTTTGTGGAGGCTCTCAATCGAAATCTACCCCAACAGCAGAGAGCTGCAAGGCAGAAATCCACTCAACCACCACAACACAAACCACAAGACACAGCTCACCTACACAGTGTGTCCCTCAAACTAAGCCCCTAAGGCAAAACAGCTTGCCTGATGCACTTAACATAGGTGACTCAACGGTGAGGCA
The DNA here is from genome assembly GCF_019279795.1 of Protopterus annectens. Classification (NCBI taxonomy): domain Eukaryota; kingdom Metazoa; phylum Chordata; order Ceratodontiformes; family Protopteridae; genus Protopterus; species Protopterus annectens. The sequence continues at coordinate 1,952,559,632 of NC_056741.1, forward strand.
CACTGATGTCCCACTCACTAGGTTGAATAAGGAGAAGGTAACAGTCAGCTGTCTATCAGGTGCCAGAATCTGACACCTAACACACGCACTCAGGTCACTCCACAACAAGTACAAATATGACTCTGTCATTCTCCATGTGGGTGGGAATGACCTGAGATGCACCTCCCTGGACTACATGAAAGAGACATGGTGGGGCTCTCAGATTATGTGGCCCAGGCAGGTATGACCCTAGTCCTGAGCAACATCCTACCATCACCCAGAATGATACCGCAGTACAAACAGAAAATGATTGACTTCAACAATTGGCTACATTTCTGGTGTCATTCTAAGGGGATCCAGTATCTGTCTGCTTGGGATGACATGACTGGAGACCTTGATGCTTTGTCAGACCTGGCCTGCATTGTCACTCCCTGGGTTTCCAGGTACTGGCTAAGGCTTTTGCCACCCCTATTGTGCCTTTTTAGATGGTGTTCCAAAAGACCAAATTACCACTGTAACAGCTATAAATAAATGCAATCTGAAGGACATGCTGCTCAACACTAGAAATCTAAATCTCAAGATGCACTCACTCGAAGTACTCCTCAAAATGGAAAACATTGACATTTGTGCTGTAATGGAGACCTGGCTTAAAGCAGCAGAAAGCATCCCTACACTACCAGGCTATAACTCATTCCACACCTTTCGGCCCCAGAACATGGACCGAAGCTCCAAAGATGGTGGTTTCTCCATATTCATAAAGGATATGCACATCTCCAGACTAGTAGCCCAGCATAACGCATCTGAGATACTCCAGGTACACCTAACTTTGGGCAAGATGACAATTCAGATTGTAGCCTGCTATAGGTCCCCAACCATGTCCCAAGATTCTCACTGCACATTCCTAAGCACCCTGGAAACTATTAAGATCCAACAAAACACTGTCATACTAGGTGACTTCAACTACCCCTCCATCAACTGGGAAAAATACTCATGCACCAGTGCACTGGCCCAACGCTTCCTGGAATGAATCACTTCCAATGCCCTGGCCCAGCTCATTCTTACCACCAATAGAGGAAGCAACATCCTTGACTTGGTTATTACTAACACTGGTGTGATGACTGTGCCCTGGCCCAGCAATCAAGTAGCCTCAATCCTCATCACTAACACCAGGGAGGTTGTCTCATAGAAGAGAAAAGGATAACTAATACACACAGTAAAGAACAATTTCCCTTAAGTGCACACAGAGATCACAGTCAATCTGGGGCTGGCTGCTCCTTTGCTCACCAGGTCCCCAATAGGACTCCCCACTGGCACAGCTATAGGGTCCAGGTCTCAGCCTAACTGTGGCAAGCTAGAACCTCCAGTACCCTCTCTGTCCAACCAGTGCTTCTTGTCCCTGCTAAATAGCTGACACACCACACACACACTTTGAGATAAGTATTTATACAACTTCACAGACACTCCTGGGAAAGGCTGACACAGATTCTCCAGCTGTGCCCCTTTACCCAGACTATACAGTAGTAATTACTGCCACCACCCAGTTAATAATATTGGCTACTAAAAGGCCCTTAAAAGGATGTCCAATTATTACTGTGTAATATTATTATCCAATGGTAGTATGACTAACAGTCAAGGCTTACTTTAGAGTGGCCTATAACAATAGCCTCTATAAATATGCAATGTACTCTAGAGCTTATCTCTAGACAAATCAGCCACAGGTAGAATGTTTTAAAAATATTTAATAATAAATAATTAAAAAACTAGACAAAACCACTACACCACAGAGATATCTAAGAGTTCAGAGATCACACAGAAACTTAAAATAATACAGTAGGACAGGTCTGATTTCAAAGAAAAATACCTAATTAATCTTTACTAGATTTAACTATTCCTACAAGAAATCACAGTGCTAAAACTTACATGTGAGCACAAGGCAGAGTACTGGTAAGTTGGATATCCAAAGTCAAAATGCTTTCAGTCTCTTGTGAGAAATAGTATTTTAAACATTACTAACAAATATGTTTGCTGGGTCCCTCCTCAAATTACATCATTTTTGACACTTAGGTTTTCCCAGGCAAAAAAAAAACTGAATTATTTAGCAATCTAACACCTGCACAGAAACTTAAAACAATAGAAAACATTTCACATGTATATTCTAACAGAAACTAGAGTAATAAAGCACCATCCACATCTAAATTCTGGTCATAAACTTTAGCCTTAAGACAATGGGCATGAAACCTTCATCATGACACACTGGAACCGACTTGCAAAACATTAAAGAGATTCATAAGATCTTTTCAAATTAAAAAGACACATTTGAAATACTTAGCTTGGTTTTCCTTACAGCAGATGGCAATGTTGCAACAATTTTGAAGTTCACATTTTTCAGTGTTTTCTTACATTTAAAAACACAAGCCTGCATTTTACATTTATTTATACAGTTGATAGAATTATATATCAACTTCTATTTGACTAGGCTGGCAGCCTTTGCCCATCTCTCCCCAATTGTCACATCCCCCCCCCCCCCGGGGAACTCAAGCAAGTTTTTCAAGTGCCCCTTGAGAAACATCGCTTGAGAGTGTCAGGTCTATCTGGGTGTACCTCACGCCATTCCCTGTCTTAAGAGCCCATCTGCATTGGCATTGCTACTCCCACTGTGGTGCTGCACTGACATATTATATGCTTGCTACCCCAGACTCCATCTTAGCAACTTGGCATTTTGCTGACTGGTTCTGTTTAACCATGATAAAGGGTTGTGATCTGTCATCACATTGATTTTTCTTCCATACAGATAAGGATGACATTTTTGCAGTGCCCACACTATAGCTAGACATTCCTTTTCTACCACTGCATAACACTCCTCCCTGTGTTGGAGCCTATGACTGAGATAAACCACTGGGTGCTCTTCTCCTGCTTAAGAAATCTGGCTAAGTACAACCCCCACCCCAAGGTTTGAAACATCCACCTGCACAACAAAGTCTTTGCTGTAGTCTGGACTGGCTAACACAGGGGATCCTTCCAAAGGTTCCTTAAGTTTCTGAAATGCCTGTTCATATGCTTGGGTCCACACTACCTTATCTGGCCTGTTCTTCCTTGTCAGGTCTGTAAGGGGAGCAGCTATGGTACTATAATTGGGAACAAACTTTCTGTAGTATCCTGCTGTCCCCAAGAATGCTCTCACCTGCTATTTGGTGACAGGTACAGACCATGCCTGAATGGCTTCCAGTTTGGCAGGTTCTGGCCTTATCTTACCACTTCCCACTCTATGTCCTAGGTAGGGGACCTCTGCCATATCCACTTGATATTTGCATGGCTTAATGGTCAACCCTACCCTCTGTAGTCTGCCCAGCACCTCCCTGACATTCCGAATGTGCTCTTGCCAGGAATGGCTGTAGATAGCAATATCATCCATGTAAGCAAGGGCAAACCCTCCTGCTCCTGCCAAGATATGATCTGCCAGCTACTGGAAAGTCGCTGGGGCATTCTTCATCCCAAAGGGCATCTTTGTGAACTCATGCAAGCCAAAATGAGTCACAAAGGCTGACTTTTTTCTAGCACTGGGAGTCAAGGGCACCTGCCAGTAACCCTTGGTAAGATCAATGGTTGTAAGATACTTAGCCCCACCCAGCTGCTCTAGGGCCTCATCTGTCCTAGGCATGCGGTACGCATCTCACTCTGTGTGACTATTTAATTTCCTGTAATCTATACAGAACCTAGTGCTGCCATCCTTCTTTGGCACCAACACCACTGGGGAGGCCCAGGGACTGTTGGACTCTTGAATCACCCCTAGTTCCAACATCTCCTGTACCTCTTCCTTCAGAGTCTATTTGACTCTCTCAGGCACCCTAAAGGGGCCTTCTTAATAGGCCTTTGGGGTCCTGTATCCACCTGGTGCTGGACCAGTTGGGTTCATCCTGGTTTCCCAGTGAACATGTCCCCAAATTCCTGCAACACTGCTTGGATTTCTCGATCATGGGTGTGAGATACCTGCTGGGACATTGCTACCCTTTCCACCGAGGTGTTAGCCTAAGCCTCACTGAGGAGATCAGTCTCAAGATCTCACTCAGACTCCTCCTGCATTCCACTGCAAATGGTCAGCACAAGGGCCTCCCTATCATGATAAGGTTTCATCATGTTAACATGGTGCAATTTGTGCCCCTGGCATCTGCCTGGCACTTCCACCATGTAGTTAACATCACATACCTTTCTTACCACATTGTAGGGTCCCTCCCAAGCTGCTTGCAACTTGTTGTGTCTGACAGGAATAAGAACCATCACCTGCTGCCCTACAGCATACTCTCTAGCTCGAGCATAACTGTCATACCACACCTTTTTCTGTTGTTGGGCTTCTGCCAGGTTCTCCTGGGCCAGGCCCATGAATTCCCTGAGCCTTGTCCTGAGTTTCAGAACATATGCCACAAAAGACTCCTTGTGAAACTCACACTCACCTACCCACTCATCTCAAATTAAATCAAGAGGTCCCCTCACCCTATGCCCATACAGCAACTCAAAGGGTGAAGAACCTGTGGATTCCTGGGGAACCTCTCTGTAAGCAAACAACAGACGATGCAAATATTGTCCCACTCCCTCTTAAACTGATCTGCAAATGTCCGTAGCATGGACCTGATTATAGAGTTTAACCTCTCAACAAGACCATTAGTCGGGGGATGGTAGGGGGTGGTCTTCATGTGCTTCACCCTGCAGAACTTTCACAGACAAGCCAGCAGGTCTGACATAAAATTGGCACCTCTGTCAGACAGTATTTCCTTTGGGAAACCTACCCTGCTGAAAATCTCTAACAAAGCATTTGCCACCTTCTCTGCCTCAGTTGAGGACAAAGCCACTGCCTCAGTTGAGGACAAAGCCACTGCCTCAGGGTATCGTGTAGCATAATCTACAATCACTATGATATACTTTTTCCCTGTGGAACTTGAGGTACTCAGGGGACCCACAATATTCATAGCTACCCTCTGAAATGGCTCCTCAATCACAGGAAAAGGCATCAAAGGAGCTCTCACCTTTTCTCCTGCCTTGCCTACCTTTTGGCACTGCTCACAGGTCATGCAGTACCCTGTTACATCTCTGGAAATTCCAGGCCAATAGAAGTTTTGCATAATATGCCTCTTTGTATGTTTTATGCCCATATGACCTGCAAAGGGAATACCATGGGCTATGGCTAGAAGCAGCAGATGGTAAGCTCTAGGCACTACCAACTGCTGTACTGTCTCACCTTCTAGCCCTCCCTCAGGAGTCTACTCTCTGTACAGTAACCCTTTGTTCCAGTATACAGATTACCCCTTCCCTTGAGAATCAGGTGCCTCCCTAGCTACCTGCCTCAGGCCTTGCAATGTAAGGTTTGAGAGCTGAGCCTGTCTCAAGTTTCTCCTTGTAACCCTTCCCATCTCCCCTTCCACAGGAAGTCTGGCATCGCCTGACAGTGGTGCCTCACTGTCAGCCTGGGTACTACTACACACCTCTTCCTTTGCAGTTACCCTGTCCAAGGGAGCATCAGTACCCACAAGCAGCTGTGGCTCACATTCAATCTCACTGCTACAGAGTAGCTCACTCCCTGAAGTAACCACCTCATCAGTCCTGGCTGCAAGTATGCAGTCTGTCTGGGTCTTCCCCAGGCTACCAGACTCACATGCTTGACTACTAGCCTTACTGCATGTAACTGCATAAGTACATAGTACTGCCTCATCCACATCCTTCCCTCTCAGGACATCTGCAGGATGGTAGTTCCATACCCTGGTTGTCTCAAGACAACCCACTGTTGGCATTTTGTCTTTCCCACTTACTGGCTTCCTCACCTTTGGTTTCTCACCTTGCCTCCGTGGACATCTGTATGCCAAATGGCCCCACTGGTTGCATTCAAAACATTTAACCCTAGCTCCTGGATGTGTACCTGGACTAGTGGCTTACCCTGCTACTGGCGCATTCTGTTGGGGCAGTCTGTGCTGCCCATCATGGGTTCCTAGTCCCATGACCAGTACTGGGGGTCCCTTTCCTGTGCAGGGCTGCCCTGCTTGCTAGATATAGGTCTCCCTTCTTCCCCAACTCCCCTGAAGTACCACACTGTCTATCAGCTAACCAGATCCTCATGTCTTCAGGCAAAGTGCTAAGGGCTTGTTAACTGTCTGCCAGCCCTTCAAAAGTGGTGACCTGACATCCACTCACCCAGCTATGAAAATAAGTGCTCAGTTCAACAACATATTCATATACATTTTCATCTGCCTTGCATCTATCCTCATGAAACTTTTTCCTGTACATTTCAGGTGTTAGCTTAAAACATTCTAATAAATGTCTTTTTACAGCAGTATAATCAAAACAGTCAGTGCCATGCATTTTTGCTAAAGAAGTTACAGCTTTACTGTGGAGTAAGGGGGTCAGGAGCCGTACCCAGAGCCCTTGGTCAGCTTCATACTGTTTACATTCCCGCTCAAACATATGAATGAAGCCATCAAAATTATCCCCCTCTTTAAACTGTGGAAGAAATTTACTGAACTTTTGTGCTTCTGGGGTCCAGTTACTCCCTTCCCCATTACCTCCATGACTCTGGCGAAGAGTCAGCATTTCCCTCTCAATCCTCCTCTGCCGTTTATTTTCCTCAGCTTGTAGACTCCTCATTTTCTCGGCTGCTTCTAGTTCCATACACCTGGCCTCCAACTCAAGTCTCTTTAGCTCCAGCTGGATTTTTAAGTCCACTGCAGAAAGGTTGAGGTTGTCCATTCTCCGAGGATATTGTATCTCTACTGTCAGTCTGATTGTCCTCCATGCTGCTGTTTTTGGATGCAGCTGTAACCAATGCTACCATCAGGTCTGCTTTTGTCAGGTTTCCATGCACCAGTACCCTAGCCTGGCACATCTCCGCCAGCTGGCTCCTTGTCAGCTTGACATGCTGCCTGCTCACCCTGACTAACATTAAGCTAACAAAAGAAATAAACAATTGTGATCTGAACTCTGACTATACACTGCATGGCTGTTTTAGAGTGCAAAACACTTTTAGAGATCACTATACATAAGCTACAGGGATTCGCTCTACCACACACCACTACAAGCCAATTAGTATGTGAAGTAGATCCCACCACTGCCAAACACTTGGGAATACCATGCCCTGGCCCAGCAATCAAGGAGCCTCAATCCTTACCACAAAAACCCCAAGGAGGTCATCTCATAGAAGAGAAAAGGATAACTAATACACACAGTAAAGTACAATTTCCCTTAAGTGCACACAGATATCACAGTCAAGTCTTGGGCTGGCTGCTCCCTTGCTCACCAGGTCCCCAATAAGACTCCCCACTGGCACAGCTATAGGGTCCAGGTCTCAGCCTAACTGGACAAGCTAGAACCTCCAGTACCCTCTCTGTCCAACCAGTGCTTTGTGTCCCTGCCAAGTAGCTGACACAACACACACACACTTTGAGATAAGTATTTATACAACTTCACAGACACTCCTGGGAAAGGCTGACACAGATTCTCCAGCTGTGCCTCTTTACCCAGACTATACAGTAGTAATTACTGCCACCACCCAGTTAATAATATCAGATACTAAAAGGCCCTTAAAAGGGTGTCCAATTATTACTGTGCAATATTATTATCCAATGGTAGTATGACTAACAGTCAAGGCTTACTTTAGAGTGGCCTACTATAATAACCTCTATAAATATGCAATGTACTCTAGAGCTTATATCTAGACAAATCAGCCACAGGTAGAAGGTTTTAAAAACATTTAATAATACATAATTAAAACACAAGACAAAACCACTGCACCACAGAGATATCTAAGAGTTCAGAGATCACACAGAAACTTAAAATAATACAGTAGGACAGGTCTGATTTCAAAGAAAAATATCTAATTAATCTTTATTAGTTTTAACTATTCCTACAAGAAATCACAGTGCTAAAACTTACATGTGAGCACAAGGCAGAGTGCTGGGAAGTTGGATATCCAAAGTCAAAATGCTTTCAGTCTCTTGTGAGAAATAGTATTTTAAACATTACTAACAAACATGTTTGCTGGATCCCTCCCCAAATTACGTCATTTTTGACACTTAGGTTTTCCCAGGCAAACAAACTGTATTATTTAGCAGTCTAACACCTGCATAGAAACGTATAACAATAGAAGACATTTCACATGTATATTCTAAAATAAACTAGAGCAATAAATGACCTTCCACATCTAAATTCTGGTCATAAACGTTAGCTTTAAAACAATGGGCATGAAACCTTCATCCAGACACACTAGCACCAACTTGTAAAACATTAAAGAGATTCATAAGATCTTTTCAACTTAAAAAGACACATTTGAAATACTTGGCTTGGTTTTCCTTACAGCAGATGACAATGTTGCAACAATCTTGAAGTTCATATTTTACAGTGTTTTCTTACATTTAAAAACACAAGCCTGTATTTTACATTTATTTATACAGTTGATAGAATTATGTATCAAATTCTATTTGACTAGGCTGGCAGCCTTCCCCCATCTCTCCCCAGTCGTCACAATGGGCAACTGTTGCTCTATACCAATAGTCAATTCCTCCCTGGTTAGATCCAACCACAAACTAGGCATCAACCCCTATATCATTAGGTGGGTTGCAAATTGGCTCACAAATAGAACCCACAGTGTCAAAGTAGCGGAGTCCAAGTCAGACTGCTGACCAGTCAAGAGTGGATTCCCACAGGGATCGGTCCTGAGTCCTCTCCTGCTTGGCATCTGCTTCTCAGAAGTCCAGGCCAACACAGATGGACTCTGGCTGACCAAGTTCATAGACACCTGCAAGCTAGTAGCCATTATTAACTCCCCAAGTGATGCAGACATCCTATAGAAAGGCCTCACTGAGACCAATGACTTTTGTCGAAACCATGGCTTTCAGCTTAATGCCAAAAAATGCATCGTCATCCCTTTTGGAAAAAACTCAGTTCCCACTAATTACCACATCAATGGGAGCCCACTGAACACTGAAGGAGTTATAGGAGATCTGGGGACACAGTTTGACAGCAACCTCTCCTTTGACCACCACATTGCCACTGTGGTCAGAAAGTCTTTCTATGTGGCACATCACATTACCAAGGGTTTTGCATCCAGGAAGAATGAGGTCATCATTTCTCTCTACTCTTCCCTCATTAGACCAATCATAGAGTATAATGCCCCATTTGACATGTACCTCACTAGACACCTGCAACAGCTGGAGAAGCCACAAAAGTATCTCACGAAGAGGATCCTAGGCCTTAAACACATGTCCTACATGGACAGACTCAAAAAACTCCAGCTATTCTCTATCTCATATTGTCTACTAAGAGGCGATCTCTGCTTGACTTACAAAGCCATGTCTAACCCAGCTCTGCTAGAAATGCTACAGCTAAAGAAATCTCAATTCCACCACACCATATGCTCCAGAGACCTCAACCTCATTACCACAATCAGCAGAACTTGCTGGAGGGACAGGTTCATAACCCAGAGACTGCCCATGCTCTGGAATGGGCTTCCCATATGTGTCAAGCAGAGCACCTCACTGGCTCTCTTCAAGAAAAATCTTTTTTTTCTCAATTTTTTTTATGTTTTAAATACAGTTGAATAAATTCCATAGTATTTTTAAATAACATCTTAAATAACTATGTACACTATTTACATCAGCCTGACATTATAACAGAGCTCAATATATACAATTACTTTATAGGTATAACAATCCAGTTATCAGAGTGTATATGTTCAGTTATTGTAAAGTGTCAATCAATGATAAGATTTTTTTCCATAGATTGTTAATAAATGGCTTAGGATAAATCCTTAATTCTTTAATTTTAATTTCCAGCAATGCTATGGTCTTCAGTAGGTTGTAGAAGTCTTCCAAAGTCAGTATTGAGTTTGTATTCCATCTTCTTGTTATACACTTCCTTGAGATTGCAAGTATTGCTCATGCTAGATACATATTTGACTCATTCAAATGATGACTTTTGTACACATTTAATAATACTAGAGCTTTAGATAAGTTAAACGATTCATTAAATAAAGCTTCTAAAACATTTTTAATACTATTCCAAAATGGCTTAATTTTAACACAGTCAAAAAAATGTGATTTCAATCTGCATTGTGTATTTGCTCACACCTCCAACATATTCCCTTTGTGGAAGAATTAATTTTAATAATTCTATCTGGAGTTAAGAATGCTCTGTGCAAGCATTTCCAATTAAAAACATTCCAATATTGTGTAAAAGATGTATGTTTTATTGATAATAAAATATTTGATCTAATTTCGTCAGTTAGCTGTAATAAGTGTCTTGTTATTATACAATTCCAATATGAGGATTTGGGTGTTGTTTTATAATTTATCAATATGTTGTAAAATTTCAAAATACTATTTCCCATGTCGTAATCATTATATATGATTTCATATAGTTATTTCGTAAGTTTAGGTATTTCTTTAAATGAAGAATTACTAGTTATTCTGCATAAATCTTGCAAATACATCAGAATGCTTGGCATAGTTAGCCAATGATACATTGAAACCAACAAACAAATCCTTTCTATTCCCAGGAGTTAATTATTTCTCTGTATATTTTATGTGGATAGCTCTTTGTAACCATGAATGGTGTTAAAAGATCAAACCAGATTTTTAAATCTATATTTGCATTAATAATTTTCCTGAATGAGTCAATGTAATAATTAATCATATCAGTTTTAGTCAGCTTAGTTATGTTATATTGCATACTAATACATAATATATGCCGTGGCAAATTGTTTTTATCTGTTATTTGAAATTCAAGAGATATGTTGATGAGTGGATGGGAAATAGAAAGATCACTCCAGTGGCTCTACTTGATAGAGGCACTGGGCACAATGCCAGGGCACTTCTTTGGGCTAGGCTTTCTTCTCTGTGAAACAACGAAAAAACACAGAGGAAACGCAGTGCAGACTCCAGATAAAATGTTTATTGCAGTACAAACTCGCCGTATTCAAACAATAAAATGTCCAAGTGATAATGACAATATGAAAACTTCCAACTGATAAAACTGATTTATCAGTTGGAAGTTTTCATAATAAATATTATGTATCAGTAGGCTACTGTGGTCTCAGTTTAAATTAACAAACAGAGTATTGATCAGTTATGGATACTATTTGCTAATAGAAGGGAATAAGAGAGAAAGTGGAAGATGAGTGTGTGTGTGTGTGTGTGTGGGGGGGGGTGCTGCTTACAAGCCAAAGCAGAGTGCTCTCCAGGGGAAAATGAATATTGGCGCAAACAGGTAGACACATACACAAAGTTAACTTTAGTTGTTTGCAGACAGTTCAGACCCGGACTGCACTTTTCTTATAAGAATGACAAAGGTGGTACCGCAGCTGAATACTTAAGAGTGGTGTTAGGTCTAGAAAAAAAAGGGTACAGAGAGGAGTAAGCACTTTGAGATGGTAAAGATATATTAGGAAGATTACAAAAAACAAACTGAGCAAATAGCTACTGTATATGCAGGAAAATGTCTTGAACCAACAACTAGTATATGCAGATACTGAGCCAACTGGAAACACATCTGTTAGAAAAACCTCAAGACAGTTATGCAGTCACAGATAAAAATATAGCGAGCAGCACTCTGTCAAGGTTGTCTAATATGATTCTATCCACCAGTAACAGCACAATTATATAGAAAAAATTTAGACACCAGTATGAGCTGTCTACACACAGCACAATTACATGAATAACATTAGTGAACAAGTGCTATTTTTCACCAAGAAAGACAGCAACTAATATGGACAAACTAATAATATTTACTACTGAGAAAAATCATTCTTTAGTGACCACACATTCAGTTTTAAAGATCACATGAATAACTCCATCATAAATTAGACAACCTTCATAGATTTAATCACTACATAATTTACTGATAAATAGACCATGGGAACTGCAGACGTACAGGACCTTAATAAAAGAAATAAACATCTCAATAAAATGAAGCGCTTTTCATCTAGTTAATAACTAGACTTCATCAGATGCCATTGAATAAAACAAGGTTGCTTAAATGCTCTCACCCCACCCTTTCTTTAATTGCTTAATTGTTAAATAAGTGACTGAAGAGCAGACTAAAAGGAGAAACAGGGGTAATAAAAATAGTAGAGTTTCCCAGTATAATATGCTCTCAGTATACAGGAATAACCATAACAGAGCCTCTGTTTTCTCATAAATACTATATACTCTATTTTATACCTCCTTCTAAGTACATATACCAAAAATATATAATATAATTGGAGTAATAAAAACATAATTGGAATAATAAAAACAATACAGCAATATGACGAGCCCTAATAAAAACAAATAAATACAAAGTAGTAAACAATACATGCATATACACCTACATGTCTTAAAATGTTCATATTTCCTCGCCATCTAGTGACTAATCATTTCCTCTCCTGAGGACATGTAAAGAATGTTAGTGCTAATCGCCACATCTGCTTATTACATATGTTTAAAGATATTTAAAAATGTTTAAATGAATTAGGTGTTATAAGTTTATAGTTCTTTAAATTAGTTTTGTGGTTTATATCATCTTAGGTCCCTGTACCTAGTTAGATTCTTCAATCTCAGGAGGCACTGTATGGAGCATGCTTCATTTAAACTTGGATAATAACAAGCATCCAGGCAGAGCTAAAGCTGGGAATCTTACGGACTTGATCGCCCTCCTCACTCAACTGTTAGACACTTTGTCTGACCAGTTGGATGCTGCCCTGAGTGGAAAAACTATTCACACTCCAACACATGGGGCACCTACTACAGTGTTGCCTACAAGAGATAGGTACTCAGGTGGCTTTCCTGCTTTTTAACCTAACAGCAACATAAGTAATATAACCAATCAAAACTACAATGCAGCAACAGTTCCTCCAGAGCTTATTGATGGTCTTGATTTACAGGGGTGGTTGAACAATGTCCCCTTATTCAAAAGGATAGGTGAAGGAGACGCTGATAGGAATGAGATACCACTGACAGGAGGACAAATCAGTATCATCTCAGACCTAAAGGAACTTGACACTAAATTGTTTAAAACTAAGAAACTACAGCTGGAAACTGCCTACTTTAAAGAATGCCTGAGGGAGAAAGTGTTCCCCAAAGGCTTAAGGTCATGGCAATATCCAACTGGGCTTATTTCCAGTTCACCATTTCACCGGGAACTTACTGATTTGTTCAATAAGCTTGGAGCAGAACTAATGCATCTTATAATAAAGCATTATCAAAGTACAATTGACAACCTTAATAGAGAAATCACAGATATCAACACTTGTATCCATAAAGCTGGGGAGTTTTTGCGATATAAGTATGATTACAGGAGAGGTTTCGATAGTATAGACAAGCATATGGAAAAACTAAAAATCACTAAAATCAAAAAACTTGAACATGATATTAATGCTTATGCTAATCGTACTACCTACCCTCAACCCCCTGCAACTCAAGGGGAATTTGGATCAGGCGACACTAGTGTTTCGCAACTGAAGCAGGCAATGGAATTCCACAGCTTGAATGAATGTAATCCATCTTCAGCCACAGCCAGAGCCCGCCTAAATGACTTGGATGATTTTAATCAAATAGGAGTATCTAACAACCCTCAGGATTTTCACCAAATTGGTGAAAACCATCAAAAAACTGGCCGCGATTCCCATCAAGGAAGGAATCAGAATACAAAGCGGAACAACAACAGAAAGAAAAGGTTACTGTTAACCTTGCTCATCAATTTACTGATTTAAAATTCTTCTGGCTTGATACTTTTTGTAATTGTAAGAGAAGGGGTGAATTACATCTTGATTTGGATCATGCAGACAACTGTATTGGTTTCAAGAGCCCCATTCCACCAAATCCTAGTTGGGAAGCCAACATAACTAATACCAGTAGCCCTACAATCATTGTGTTTCCTGGTGAGTCTTTGAACCATAGTGTAGATTACTCCCATGACATTGGCTTGATGGCTAGGCTTAATAAATGTGCAATCATATTTAATTTTGAATTTTATAGTGAGAATGTCACTGAGAACTTAAATGCATAGAGAGCAAGCTAAATTCACATGTGACTGCTTATAATACTAGTTTTGATTATATGAACAACTTTAATGCAATTGCTAACACCAGGAAGGCTATACCTACACCTAAATTAGTCACTAATATTAATAAAGATTTCAAGATTCACATCTTTTCTGAATTTGAAGTGGACTCTAAGGTAGTAGAACTGTTGGCTAAAGGACTGATCTTTGTACCATCAAAACCAGCCAGTTGAGTAAATACTACCATCAACTTTAAGCTGTAAATCAGGAAATTAAACTTACAATTTTTTTCAACACAGAACAGAGACCATCTTCCAAATATCATTTAGCCAGTACATTTAACCCCCCAGTCAATCCATTAATCTCAACATTTAAAAAAATGTGCGAATTAGACTTCAGAAGTTCATTACCTGGTAGGCCAAAACAGAAGGAAAAGAAGTCTGGGATGCTTTTTCAGACTTCAGGCAACTACCAGTTAGAACTATGAAACCAGACAAGGGGAAGGGCTAGTTATTATGAGTAATGACCTGTATGTGCAGAAAATAAACAAATTATTGGATACAGAGACATATGTACCTGATAGCATACAAAAAAATAAAAGATTCTTTGAACGACCTCTTTATTGAACAATCATTTGGGATGTCACTTTTGAATTATTTAATGATGTTGGCCCCAAGTCCTTCAGTTTTATTTGGTGCCCCTAAAATACATAAATCTTTGGCTGATCCACCAGTGAGGCCACTTGTAGATGCTCAGCAAAGCATCACTTACCCTATAGCAAAGGTAGCAGATAATATCTTGAAAAAATACTTAAAAGATGAGAGCCAGATCTGCAAGGACTCTTGGACCTTCTTATCCAAGTAAGATGAGTTACCATACCAAGAGGATTTAAGTTTTTTAACAATTGCTGTAAAAGATTTATACACCTCGATTCCACAGACAGAGGGCATCGAACTTACCAGTAGCTTCCTTAGGGAGAAAGGGGCATTTACTACAGAAATTAGGTTAGTGAGTACATTATTTGATATCATTTTAACTTACAACTATTTTTTATTTGAGAACAACTACTACTTGCAAAAAATTGGGGTGGCAATGGGGTCCCCATGCAGGGCCAATGCTGTGAACACAGTCATGGCCCATTGGGAAAAGCAACATATCTTTATGAAGGAAAACTTATATGAATGGATTTTCTTTTATACCCATTATTTGGATGACATTTGTGAGCTCGGACGAAGTGGGTGAATTTGTCAAATACTTAAACTAAACTACTGAATTTTTAGAGTTTACATATACCTTTCACCCAGGCACCATAGTATATCTTGACATCAAATTAGTAAAAGACAAGGCCCAAAGGAGTCTGACCTCTAGAATGCATAGGAAGAGTACATGTTCAAATATGTACTTACATTATGATAACTTACACCCTTTCCTCCAAAAAACATCAGTAATTAGGGGCCTATTAGTCTGGGCTGCAAAAATGGTGACAGTTGAGAAGGATTTCATGGAGGAATGTGAAAAAAATTTGTAGAATGTTTACTACACAGGGTTACCCTGATGACCT
Organism: Protopterus annectens; assembly: GCF_019279795.1. Classification (NCBI taxonomy): domain Eukaryota; kingdom Metazoa; phylum Chordata; order Ceratodontiformes; family Protopteridae; genus Protopterus; species Protopterus annectens. The sequence continues at coordinate 1,952,575,185 of NC_056741.1, forward strand.
AGTTCTGGAGATCACCTCTGAAGTCCTAAATAAAAGGATTAATGGTATATATACTCCATTATTACGAGGTGTAATAGGCAAAGAGACTTAACGAATCACAGTAGTGGGTAATGGCAAAATCAAACTACACCCTCAATATCCTTTTTATTAACTGTCAGTACTGAAAGTAGGGACATACAAGCTATAATCAAGAAAAACTGGAGCTTGTTTAACAATGACTTTGGCCTTTGTGAAAAAAATGGGGTCTACCCCATCAATTACCTTCCGGAGAGGTAATAACTTAAAGGATTTACTTGAAACCCATCACCTTAGTTTAGTAAGGTACCCTGGTATGTCAAAATGTGAATCCTGGAATTATTGTAAATTTATGGACACAGGTTATTCCTTTACTATTAGGAACAGATGTTTTTCTATAACATCTGGTAAGTTCAGTTGTAACTCTACCTTTGTAGTTTACTTAGCCCAATGCCAACTATGCCCCGCATTTTACATAGGAAAGATGGACCGTAAACTGAGGGAATTAGTTTACGAGAATTTATATAATATCTGGAAAGGAAAAACTGAAAATGCACTAACCCACCATATCAAGTTGCATACCACTCACCACTTTAAATTTAGGGCCATCGACCACATTAACAAATACATAAGGGCTGGCCCAATGTCCTTACTATTAGAGTGATTGGAACTTATGTAGCAAATCCGCCTGGATGCTTGTCATTAACATGCTCCAAACAGTGCCTCCTGAGATTGAAGAATCTAACTAGGTACAGGGACCTAAGATGATATAAACTGCAAAACTAATTTAAAGAACTATAAACTTATAACACCTAATTCATTTAAACATTTTTAAATATCTTTAAACATATGTAATAAGCAGATGTGGAGATTAGCACTAACATTCTTTACATGTCCTCAGGAGAGGAAATGATTAGTCACTAGATGGCGAGGAAATATGAAAATTTTAAGATGTAGGTGTATGCACATGTATTGTTTACTACTCTCTATTTATTTATTTTTATTAGGACTGGTCATATTGCTGGGTGGCCATGGTGGTGCAGAAGTTAGCATTGCTGCCTCACAGCAAGAGGTTCTCCGGATCGATTCTCGGCTGGACTGCCTTCTGTGCGGAGTCTGCATGTCCTCCCTGTGGTCGTGTGGGTTTCCTCCGGGTGCTCCAGTTTCCTCCCACATTCCAAAGACATGCAGTAGGTGAACTGGACACTCTAAATTGGCCCTAGGTGTGAGTGTGTGTGTGTGTGTGTGTGTGTGTGTGTGTGTGTGTGTGTGTGTGTGTGTTTGTGTCTGTGTGTGTGTGTGTGTGTGTGTGTGTGTGTGTGTGTGTGTGTGTGTGTGTGTGTGTGTGTGTGTGTGCCTTCTGTGGAAGGTTGGGCGCCGGGCTGGCAACTCGACGCCGTAAAACTCCACTACCAATCATGAGCGGACAGATGATCTGCTGTGGTGACCCCTAACCGGGAAAAGCCGAAAGAAGAAGAAGGACTGGTCATATTGCTGTATTGTTTTTATTATTCTAATTATAGTATATATTTTTGGTATATGTACTTAGTAGGAGGTATAAGATATATAGTATTTATGAGAAAACAGAGGCTCTATTATGGTTATTGCTGTATACCGAGAGCATATTATACTCGGAACATCTACTATTTTTATTACCCGTTTTTCCTTTTAGTCTGCTCTTCAGTCACTTATTTAACAATTAAGCAATTACTGAAAGGGTGGGGAGAGAGTATTTAAGCAACCTGGCTTTATTCAATGGCATCTGATGAAGTCTAGTTATTAACTAGATGAAAAGTGCTTCATTTTATTGAGTTATTTGTTTTATTAAAGTCCTGTACATCTGCAGTTCCCGTGATCTACTTATTTGTTTTTCTACAGTTGGTCATGCCATTCTTCTTTCGTACATAATTTACTGACCCAGGAAAGGTTATTGCAAAATCTGTTTTCCTTCCAAAAGTCATTGTTCAAACAATCTGCACTGAAAACTTGAAATTGCTTGTAATAAATTAATTAGACTCGAGAACAAGCCAGATGTCTAGAACTTATTTTATGTCTTTGAAAAAAAAATCATCTAGCTAGACCTCTGAAATAAACTAACCTCAGGACATCTTATCTTCCATCATAAAACACTTTTCCATCTACTATACCCTACAATCGATTACCTTACTTTTGCATTATCCAAACAGGGATATATTATTTAAAGATGCACATGTGATTACACATAAGAACAAATCCTTCTGATACATTGTTTCCTTATATCAATCCCCCCCAAAATACGGACTACATTAATTGGAAAACTTTAGATTTAGAGCATTGCCACTAATATTACAAAATAATGTAATGTGAGACCTTTGGGTCCGGTGTTACTACAAGAACATAACATATTACTCTAATGTCGACACTGTGTGTGTGTCCTGTCATGTCAGTTCTAATCACCCTTATACTTTGCCACCACTCTTATCTGCCATCTCACAGATACCTGTCACTCACTGGTTCTATATTCACTACTAACAGCCCCTTCTAAAAAAAATTAACTTCTTAATGCTGTATCACAAAACAGCATTCGTACAATGCTGCAAATATATTATTGGTCTACAGGACTGTAAATATTTAGAAAAAGCATGATTACTGTCTCAGCATTGTGCACCTTATTTGTTACAGTGTAATTATGTCACTATTTCTGCTCTTCATGTGTACAAAAGTTGCATTATCATGGCACATTACACCTGATCCTGTCTGTTATAATTAGTATCAGGATGTTTGCTTTTACATGTGTTATTTTACAAAATTGACTGCTTGTTACCATATTGCTTTATTTAATGATGTTACTGTGGATCTTTTCTCCTCCAGACTCCTCCAAAAGTAGATATCTGTCCAGTAGGACAACTAAGCAAACAAAGTACAAGTAAACCAAATATAATACAAAAAGCTTCAGACAGAAGGGTTAAGTATGCTATGACACATGAGGTTAATGTACAAATGTTAGTTTGGAGTAGAACATGTGATAGATTGTATTACAGCCTTGAACATTTGCTTTTAACTTGCTTTATAGTAATAGTGTGATGACCAGGAGTGCACTTACTCTAATCTATTTATTTTATTTATCCTTTGTTGACCAGGTTAGTCCCACTAGGCTTATAGCCTCTTTTCAAGGGAGACAAAGTTGGTATTTATAATATTGGGGAAATTTGGCCAGGGCATCAGGGAGCATCCCTTACTAGCAAGCCACACTTGTGGTGTTGTACGTAAGTACATGTGCATGTCCCATTCCTAGCAAGGAGGCAGCTGGGAGGATGGTGCGTGAGATAGAACAGCAACAGAAGGGAGTGTAGGCAAACGATTGCTCAGAAATAGTAAGCAGTATAGTGGTTAAAAACTCAGAGGAAGCTTTTCAAAGAAAGTTGTTTGACTGGACCAAGGAAACAGAGAGTGAACCAGAAAATGAGGTTTCACTGGGGACATTATGGAAAAAAAATAGATGAAGGCGATATAGAAGGAACACTGGAAGGAAGCAGAAGAAATATAAAGATGTATGCGGAGACAAAAGCAGACACAAGAGAAGCAGTGAGAGAAAAAAGAAAAGAAGACAGTGTGAAAAGAAAATTCATTGTAAGAATACAAAGCAAAAGAGAGCAGGAACTGAACAGACATGAGGTATTCAATGGTATAATTTTACCTTTGGGAGTAAAAGCACAAGAGATAGGAGCATTTATTTGGGCTAACAGACATTTTGTGACATTTTCCTTGAGACTCTTCAAGATATGGGGAGATTTTTGTGTGAATATGAAAATAAGACAAAATTACAATCCTTGGAATTAGTATATAATAAAAACATCTTTTTGAGAGACTAAAAATAAAGTTCATATGCAGTTTTGAATCGAAGTGGAAAGAGAGACATTAAAAGTGCATTTAAAAATATATGTAAATAAATAATAGTCATTTCAAATGTTTATAACAATAGGGGGTTATGGATTCAGGCATGAGATTGTAATGTCATTCTAAAAATAAAAATAGAAACAGTTATACATATTTTGAGTGTAATAAATGTTGATGGTAACAGGGCTATTGTAAAATATTGGGGACAGCCAAGAACATGTTATTTTTGTGGAAAATAAATATTTTTAGTTAATAGTCATGATAAAAAATGTTATATATTGTTAAAGCAAGATATGAAGCAACAAATGTGAACTTGAATGTTATAAATGTTAAAAAAGGACATTTATGGATGGATTGTACAGAAAAAGAAAATGAGGTAAGTATAAAAGAGAAAACAGAAGAAAGGACTGGGGAAAAAAGAAAAGACTGAAGAGATAGAAATAGATGAAACTTTGGAAAAAAGGGAGACACTGAAAAATAATGAAGGAGGTGAATTGGAGATAGAATTAGAAGTTAGTGATGAAGAAGATATAATGTGAAAAATGGTAAGAGGGAAAAAAAATCATTGGTAGAAGAGTTAAAGATAGAAAAAGAAAATTTAAAGCCACTAATGTGAAGGAGAAGAAGTAAGGTAATGGATAAAGCTTTTCTTATAAATAATTAGCATATGATGGTATCTCCTAAACTAAGAAACAGAGGAAGGAATAATTTTAGAATTCCTTCTGTGAATGTCAACAGTATGAAAAATATTACTAGAAGAATAGTAATTTTAGAATGGTGTAACAAATGTAATATTGATATAATTATTCTGATGCGCATAAGTATTCTGACACATGAAGAAAGGTTACAGGTACAAAAAGTATGAAATGGAAAAATAGTATGTTACATTGGGGAATAAACAGTGCTCAGGAATAGCAGCTCTATTACAGAAGAGTAATGAAAATACTGGATATTGTATTAGTCATATGGGAAGATTGACAATTATAGATGTATGATGGCAAGAAAAAGTTATAAAATTATTGGTATATACTCATATGTGATTAGTAAAGAAAGGGGTAATTTATTTCAGAAAATATTGGATTGTGTATTTATAAACAAGGATATAATAATTACAGGAGATTTCAATTGTGACTTAAGGGGAAATAGAAAAGAGGAAAAGATGTAAAAAAGATGGCAGAAATAATAAAAGATGGAAAATTAGTTATATGGAATAAATAACATAGACTTACATGAAAGTTACTTTAGAAAATGAAACAGATTATTTTTTGGTATCAGAAAGAATATGCATATTGGAAGAAAATACTATTGCAATAGTTTTTTCAGACCATTTGGCAATATGGTTGAAAAATATGTGATAATAAAGGGTATATAAAGATGGGTAAGTGATATTAATAAACCATTTGATTCAATACAGCATGATATATTGTAGAAAATAATGGATATGTATAATAATAAAATCAAGCAAGAGTGCAGAACAGCTTATAAGAATTATAAAGTATGAGTCTTAGTCAATGGATGGTTAATTAAAGAATAGATATGAATAATGGTGTAAAACCAGCATGTCTTACGAGTAGTATTTTATTTGTTTTAGTTGTGAATACAATAATTAGAGAGGTAAATCAAACATGAAGAATGCAAATGATAAAATTCACATGGAAGCTGAAATTCCAGTTATGATGTGATATATGGATGCTATTATTATAAAAATCAAACATAAAGATTGGATAAGAGAAGTTATTATCTATTTATTTATATATATTTGACATTTGCTTAGCAAGATTATCTGACTGGACTAGAAGTCCATTTTCAGTGGAGCCCCAGGAAGAAAAGCTCCAAGAACAATACCAAGATCAAAATATATATATATAGTTCAAAAATATTACAATACAAAACAGTTCCAAGAATAATATAAAGCTCCCGAGATGTACAGTTCAACAAATAGCAATACAATAAGACATTTTTATATTAATAGTTATACAGAGAAAAACCTAACTAGCAATTGTGCTTAAAGATGGCATACATTGAATGAACTAGTACAAAAAATATAAGTACAAACGTTTTAAGAGGGTTCATATACAAGATGAACAGAAGGGAGGAGGAGAAAGAAAACAGTTTGGATGTTAATTTTTTTTCATGAAAGTACTATGGTTGCCAGAAGGGATGGAGATTAGGGAGTAGGGGCATTTGGTTGAAAGTTTAAAATTAATAGGCATGATACTTAACCAAAGAAAAGAGTAAAGAAATGGGTACTACAATAAAATACCAGGGTACATTTTCTATAAAAAAAAATCTGTTTTAGGGATGCATCTTGGTAAAGAAAAAATAAGAAGGGATTGGATATAAGAAAGGAAATAAATGATATTTGTATATTATGAAAAACATACAGATTACCATATAAAATGTGTATTTGAGCATTTCAGCTTTAATAGGAAAGATATCATATTTATCCAATGTTGTTCTGATTCTTAGAAGATATAAAAAATTTTAGCTAAAATTATTTTTCTCCTTTATATGGGGATTAAGATAAAATCCTGTTAAAAGGGTCTATTGTACCTGAATAAGGAAGAAGTAAAGTATGATAAATCCAGTAGTTTATGCTGCTTCATTAAATTTATCCAAGGAATTTAAATAGTTAAATGAAAAAAAAATGAGAAATTAGTGACAAATGCATTGAAGTATAAGGAATTTTGGGAACATATAAGAAATGATAAAAGTACAAAAGAATGTTTTAATGAAGAAACAGAATTACTAATAAAAGATAAGAATGTGGAAAATAAAGATTGTGAAATGTAAGAAAATAGAAAAAAATATTATAAAATCCTCCAAAGCTAGTTACAAAAAGAAAATTGCCAAAGATTCCAAAGACAATCACAAGGCATTCTATATCTATGTCAAGAATCTAAATGGCAATGTTCAGATCTGCTCTGAGCTACAACAGAATGGCATTAAATATACTGATCCCAAGGACATTGCCAATATCCTGGCAGATTGATTCAGTGCCAACTTCACCCCCCTTTCACCCCCTAAAGGGCCCATCTCAATGTCAAAATATTGCCAAATTCCAGTAATCACCGCACTCTCCAAAGCTAAAAATACAGCATCCATGGGACCAGACGACATCCCAGGCTGGGTATTGCATGACCTACAAAATTAAATGACACCTCACCTAAGTGTCATGTTTAATCATAGCCTCACCTCAGGCTTCATGCCCCACTGAGTGGAGATTAGCTACAGTTATCCCATTCCACAAGAGCGGATCCACCTTGGATCCTGGGAACTACCATCCCATCAGTCTGACGAGCCTGATCTGCAATGCCATGATGGAATGTATTATCATTGAACTTATAAACAAAGACATTGGCAACATTCAAACACTGGACCCCACCCAGTTTGGGTTCGTGAAGGGCCGGTCTTGTCTCCTGAACCTGATTGACATCTTCGAATCAGTCTCCAGAGCCATGGACGAGGGTAAGGCAGTCCACACAGCTTATCTGGACCTCGCCAAGGCCTTTGACACCATCCCCCACTCTGGAATAACAGATAAACTTACTAAGCTGGGCATAAATCCCTACATCACTCGATGGGTTGCCAACTAGCTTACTAACAGAACCCACACTGTAAAAGTAGCCGACTCCAAATCCAGCACCAGAAAAGTGACAAGTGGAGTACCTCAGGGTCCAGTCCTGGGACAGCTTTTGTTTGGCATCTACTTCTCTGAAGTACAGGCCAACACTGAGGGACTCTGGCTAACAAAGTTCGCAGATGACTGCAAACTGGGAGCCATTATTGAATCCCCAAATTATGTTGATATTCTACAAAAGGGCCTTACAGAAACAGATGCTTAGTGCCAGAGCCATGGGCTCAAGCTCAATGCCAAGAAGTGTATAGTTATCCTCTTTGGGAAAAAACATGTGCCCATGAATTACCACATAGGTGGCAGTACACTAAACACAGAAAGTGTGATAAGAGACTTAGGAATACAGGTGGACAGTGGTCTCATCTTCAATAACCACATTGCCACAACAGTCAGGAAATCCTTCTATGTGGCACACCTCATTACTAAGGGCTTTTCATCTAGAAAAAAGGAGGTCATTGTCCCACTGTACTCAACCCTCATTAGTCCCATCATAGAGTACAATGACCCCGTTTGGTATGTACCTCACAAGACATCTACAACAACTGGAAAAGCCTCAGAAATACCTCACTAAAAGAATCACAGGCCTAAAGCAGATGCCCTATGCTGACCACCTTAAAAAACTCCAGCTATACTCTGCCACATATTGTCTACTCAGAGGCGATCTCTGCTTAACATACAAGGCCATGTCAGACCCAGAGCTGTTAGGCATGCTACACTTAAAGAAATCCAAATCCATCAGAGCCACATGCTCCAGGGTCCTAAACCTTGTCATCACAATGAACAAAACATGTGGAAGGAATAGGTTCCTGATCCAGAAACTCCCCATACTCTGGAATAGACTGCCCATACATGTCAAGCAGAGTGCCTCCTTGGCCCTCTTTAAAAGGAACCTTGACTACTGGATGGGAGACAGCAAATTTACCCCTGGGATCATGTCAGTCACCCTGCTAGACAGGGATCAAGGGAAGTAAATATTGTGGGAAGAAATAGCCAGGGAATTGTTATGGCTAGGCTTGTACAGGCCCTAGGTCCGATAGCCTAGTATGTACCTATGAACCTATGAACCTATGGTATAATAAAATGAGAAGATATTATTGCATAAACCCATGGAAAATGTTCCAGAAGTAAAGATTAAAGCAATTAAAGAAAGAACAAGTAATGAAGATATAATGTTAAATGCCAAGATTTTTTGTCGAGATTGAAAATAAAGAAATTACTCATTAAGGCAAATATGCCTTATAAAAAGAAAAGTAAAAGAATATGTTTGTACTGTGGAGAAGAAAAAACAACAGAACATGTTTTCATAAAATGTGAGAGAGTTAAAAAGCTGTGGAATTATGTATGGAATTTTTGTTTTTGAAAATATCAAAACTTACGATATAAATATGGACACAAATGAATATATATATTATGAAAACACAAACAAAAAATTGAAAATAGATGTACCCCCGGATTTACTAATCTTCTGTGCAGGACTAGCTTAGTCCTGCATGGAAGCGACCATTTAGGAGCAGGACGGCAGCGTGCCATGCATATTAATGATGCGCTCTACCCGAGCTCCTAGGCTTACATGAAGTGTGTAAGAGTGCAGGTGGACTGTCTAAGAGCAGAGCTCTCAGAATAAATATGCCCCTGCAATGCAGAACAGCAGAATGGGGAATGCAATGAGTGAGACCACTCACAGATGACAGCATATCTCCACTAACAGTCCCCCTTGTGTATAACAGTAACAGACTATAGAAATAAATTTTTTTTTTTAAACATCCGATTACAGCTAACCATAGATGCGCGGATGTGCCCATCACTTAGCTATGGTTAAAGCAGCTTAAAAGGCTGAATAGGATAAAAAGGAAGATATATGCAAACAGCAGAAGAGTGATAGTGTAGTTGGCAGAGCATTTTCCTTACGAGCAGGCATTCCCGGTTCGAGTCCCACTGCAGCACATCCAATTTTACATGGCAAAGCACGTTATGACCAATGTTTTTGTTGCATAACCCACTAAATAACATATATTTATGAACTGGAGTACTGCAGTAAATGCACATGTGAGGTGTCAGTGTCATAATGAATAAGGCACTAGTAAGCAGGTCTAAGCACCAATAAGCAGTAGTAAGCATATTTAAGTACTAGTAAGTGAGTGTAACCCCGTTTGCATGGCAGTAAGCAATGCCTACACTGGCTAAGCAATTCTCAAGCTAACACTCTGTAACCAGATGTAACGGCAGGTTAGCAGTGCTTACCATTGTACAAACCCACTTACAACTGCCAAAAGTGCCTTAATCACTCTGTATCCAACAGCCCTTGTTCTGCCCATCAACAAAATAAACAGTCATGCAGGTATTGAACCCAGGACCATATACACCATGGTCCCACTAGTTATCCACAAAGCCGTTACAGAAGTACAGAAGAATGAGGTAGTAGCAAACAAGTCCTCACCATAGTATAACTAAACTGAACCTGTGAAAGGCATCAGTATACAATCATATGTGCCATAACCCAGTACATAACATAAATATGTGAACTGGAGTACAACAGTAAGCCCAGAAGTGAGGTGTAATTGTAATAGAGTGTTGAAGTCCCCAATAAAATACAATGACCCCACAGAGTGTATGCACACATCAGTCAGGGATACCAGGCATACATATAAGGTGGAATGAATAATAACACAATGCCAAAAAGGCATTATAATGAAAGTCTAATGTAAGCAACACTAAGCATTGCACAGGCCAGCTTTGGGGGTGTGAGCAATGTGTAGACCAGCTAACTCATTGTGCCCAATGGTTTACCCCTTTAAACAATGCCATCCTTAGGTAAGCAGGTTAGCCCATAGCTTAGCCTTTTCAAAACCGGCCAATCACGGAAAAGTGTGGGAAATTGGCCCTACTTAAACCCAAGAGGTGGGAATATATCTTATAACTGGTTGTAGCTTCCTCTTGCAGACACTATGGCAGTAAGGGGAGAAGGAGGGCGCTTCCGGGTGCAGTGCTGGTGCATCCAGGAGTCCAAGGTCATGGCAGGACTTCTAGTTAAAGACCATGCACAGAGACTACTGCAGGACCAGTACCAGCGCTCCCAATATAAGGCTGAGGCCTGGGACCATCTCGCCCACGACCTCACCAGTGCCACTGGCATACCCTGAACTGGTGAGCAGGTCAGGCACCACTATGCCAACCTGAAGTGGCAGAACGGGGACCTCTTGGAAAAGTGGCTCCAAGAGGCTAGAGCATCAGGGGATGTGCCAGATGTTTGTAAGTATCACCCCAGTATGTGTATAATAATTGTCAGCTCGGGTATATCATGGATAGTTATGGCTAAATATTCCTCTTATGTCCCCCACAGCTGCAACGGAGTGGGCCACGAACCAGGAGGCCCACATCAGCCACCTGGCAAGGTTATGATGTGAGGCAGGTCAGTAATACTCATGCTTTTACTATCATAGGAAATAAAAATAAAAGTAGTAAATTAATTGCTAGTATAAAACCTGCATTGTTCAAAGCAAGTACTGCATACACTATAGAATATGGCAGGAAGAGTCTCATATTGTTTGTATATCAATAAAAGTGTAATATCCTGACAAAACAGGTCTAACTGCTGGACTGCATGTACATATTCTGGTATCATATGGTAATGTAGATTTGCAATCATGTAATAGTACTGTTGTATTAATCATTGTTACCCAAATCATGCACCATAAATTGAATGTTTAGGAATGCCTGTATATGACAGGTGTAATCCCCAGAGGCCATTTAGTACAACTGAGAGACACATAGTAAGTAAACAGGGAAAATGCAGACAACAAAAAATGAATAGCACATGCAACTTAGATGTGAATTGTTTATTTAACATACACATCCACGGTTCAAATCCTGCCAGTGGTAGTAGCCTGCATACAGAATCATACCCCACAACTGTACAGATATGTCAAGAATGTATATTAAAGTGGCCCATATATATTGCCTATCAACCTGTCCCCCTGGGAAAACAGTGGTATGATCCCAGATGTAAAGGCAGCAAACAGGAAATACAACTGATTGACACATATCTATAACAACAAACCTGGCACACTATCAACTCCCCAATACCTTATGTGACTAAGAAGCCATGTATGTCCCATTTACACCCCAACTTGTTAAGCTGTGGTCAGAATGTGCACAGTAACAGAGTGAGATGTATGTGCATAATAGTGATGTGGAACCTGGTACTGTGTGTGGGAACATTCAGGTAGTGCTAATAAACATTCCTCCCACAGGTCTGTCAGATACCAACATTGTGCCCAGAAATAAAAGAATGATATGCAGTTGCTCTGAATAATGAGGTATTACACATCACTGTCACCCATACTGCCCTACAACATATAACTGACTAGGAAATCTGTATAAGAGTGTTGTTATACAAGGTCAGAATGCATAAGCACATGGGATTAATAAGATAGAAAGCAGATTGGAGATATACAGCAATATCAATATAGCAGACACAACTGTGATGGACAGTGTTTAAGTTGTAGCAGACACAGCCATGATCTGAATCCTGGCAGTGGAATTAGACTGCATAGAGATTCATACCCCACAACTGTACACATGAGGCCAGAATGTTCAGTATACATGCCCATATCTGCTGCCTGTCCCCCTGGTAAGTCTGTGGGATGATCCCAGATGTGTAGCCAGCAAACAGGAAATACAAATGATTGTCAGCCATCATGAGAACACACCTGTCACTGTAGTAACCCCTGAAACTGTTAGGAGAGTAATATTTCAAGTATGTCCTATCTACACTCCCATGTTGTCAAGCTGTGACCAGAGTGTGTACAGTAACAGAGTGAGATGTATGTGCATAATACTAATGTGTAATCTGGAACTTTGTGGGCAACAGTCAGGTAGTTCTAACAACTGTCACCCATACTGTGCTTCATATTATAACTGTGTAGGAAAGCATGTATATGTATGTGTCAGGTCACTAAAAGTGGAAGAGGGCAATATTCTAGATATGTCCAGGCACACCAGCATCTGGTCAATACATGGCCAGAGTCTGTGCAGAAAGAGTTGGATAGCATAGTGCAAAACATCAACCTGGAATCCGGGCATATGTGTACAAACAGTTAGTCAGTGTTAACAAACATTCCCTCCACAAGTATACCAGGTAAGAGGTGTATACTGCAGGTAAAACCGGTTCATGTGTAATGATGATGACAGCCATATCACTGTCCACAATAAGGCTACAGAGTAGCTTAGTAAGACTTGTAAGGTACAGATAACAGCACTGACTAGGAAAGTAATGTAGGCTACAGGAATATACAACTTGTTAATTATCATCTTTCTCCCCTCACCTTATCTCCAACAATAATCAGCATACCCACCCCAACTTGTACGTACTGACTCTGATAATGTCCAATTGTTTGATAAATATTTTAATGGTTCCAATGCATGTGCCATATTGAATTATTCCAACATTGTTGGCATAGTGCCATCAACCTACCTGCATGCTGTTCTTATTACCGCTGTGGTCCCATATATCCATTTGTTTTGTTTGTTATGAAACTATTCCGTATCTGGTGTCTGGGTTAACGGGAATATCTATGCATGCTGTTATACCTAACCCTGGAATGTGTTGACTATTACTAACCCATATATGATGATGAAATCTAAACACTATAGCACGCTTGGGAAGGCCGGTCCCAGTGGTCCCACTTGTCCCACCTCAGCTGGCTGTAGCACTGGGCACCAGCATGTCTGGGGCCCAACCCTGGACCTCCCTGTTCGTTGGTCCTGCACCACCTTCAGGTGGAACCACCTCAGGGGATGGGGCTCGCCCCCCGGGAGTGAACGCAGACAGGCAACTGTCACCCATCGCCAGGTCGGGGTCACGGTGCGTAGAGCGATCAATGAGCAGTTTGGTGATCTTCTATGCCAGCTCGAGGGCTGCATGTCATGATTAGAGAGTCAGCCTGGCTCTGTGGCTGAGCCACCAGCTGAGCCACCTTCGGGGCTATGAAGATGCAGTGGTGACTGCCCATGGGTGGGAACCTCAGTCCCACTTTTACCACTAGGGTGCTTGTGGGATTCCAATATCTCAACACCCCTCCCCATCAAGGTGTTTACCCCCACATGTGTCATACACTGCCCCTGTATGCATCTCGTGTGTCTTGTTTGTTAACCTACCCAACCTACCTCCACAAATATACCTATTACCCCTCCCCAACATCCCACTCTCACCTGAAGAAAAAGGGCAATCTGTTCCCACAAAAAAATCTTGCCCCATACATAGCTGTCCATTTCGCACACATGTCCACTGGACACATGTAATCTGGTCTAATTGACATCACAACTTATTATTGTTGTCCTCACTCCTCTTCCAGGGGTTTGAGTGCCCAAATCTACCTCTAAATTCAGTGCATATGCACAGCTGTTGCTGTAGAAGAAATGGACAGCTATGGACCTTCCCTACACTGCTCCTGCACATCCCTTGCTATTTTCCCTACTGTCTTTTCTTCTTTGTGCCCCTTTTTTACCACTTTCCTATCAACCGTTTTTTCTTTTCTTTTAAAGAAATTACTGTGGGGGTAAACAGGAGTAAGCACTTTTAAGCAGCAGTAAGTGGATCTAAACCTGTTTGCACAGGGGTAAGCATTGCCTACACAGATTAAGCAATTTAAAAGCTAACTGAGTATAAGAAACTGTAACTGGAAGTTAGCAGTTCTTACCTATGCGCAAACCTGCTTACAACTGCTTTAAAGTGCCTTAATCACTCTGTATCCACTGGCTCATGTCCTGCCCAGCAACAAAATAAACAGCCTCTGCAAGGCTCAGACCCAGGACCCTGCACACCATAGACAAAATGCTTTATCACTAAGCCATGCCAGATACACATAAACCTGATGTTTTCAGAAACATATCATCCAGCCCAGTCATGCAACAGTACAGCGAATGTATACCAACATTTAGATGTATGTGCGTGTGTAAATATATTAATATCTAAACAGATAAAACATATATATATATATATATATATATATATATATATATATTTAGAAATATATACATATATATATAAATATATATGAACATATATACATCGACACACATATATATGTCTACACCTATATGTCTGCATATACACAGCAAGTTACATATATGTACGCAGATATATATCTATGTAGGTATATACGGACATACTTATATATATGTAAGCAGATATATATATCTATACGCCATGTACGAAAGGGTGGGAGGGTGGCCTAATGGTTAAGGTGTTTGCCTTACAAACACAAGGTGCAGGGTTTGAGTCTCACAAGGGGTAATTGGCTAGGCTTAAAATGGCTCGCAAGGGCAGTTAGCTTAGTACTTATCTATGAACCTATCTATGAATAGGCATACCCCCCCCACAGCCAAACACGTCCATCCTGCAATACATTACCAAGTGTTGCAGATACCATAAGCAGGACCTGACATGACATGGGCACAAGATGTTAACAGTACTACACCCCACCTGTATGATGTCAGCTGGTATTGGTAACATATCATGCAGTACAGTCTGCCTTCCATAGGAAATGTAAAATGTGGAAGTTATCATCATCCCCAGGATACATATACCCAGACACAGATATGCAGATACAGATATATATATATATATATATATATATATATATATATATATATATATATATATATATATACATGTGACTGCACATACACATGCAGAGATATGTACAGTAAGATACATATGTAGAAGGTGCACACAATATGGAACAGCCGCTATGCCTACAGTTAACACCTGAACAACTGGACACTGTATGGGTCACCCATACAAATTACAATCATTGTCTGCAACATATACCCACAGAGAAGTCATAGGAGAAAACACCACACACAGGTTTGCAGAAATGGAAAACTTTTATTTGTGTACTATTACAGTTCTATATGCCATGTCATATAGCTGTTCAGACACTGACATACATATAAACAGAGTAATGCAACTGTGAAACAGTTATACTAACACAGTAGTCTAGAAAGGTTTGCAACTGTTGCTGTCCAGGCCAAGCCCTTCAAATTGTACAATAGTAAAGACAGAAGGGGCCACAGGATACCAAACAATCAACAGTAAGTAATGGAGGTGTATAGTTCAGCAGCCTCTAGTTACACTCTGTATAAAATCACTAGGTGGTAAAAACTTCAGTTGACCAAATGGGATGTAACTGTTACATAACAAGGCATAACTGACACCATCACAAGCACACTGACAAACAAAACAGTCTGTATGGCAGGAGGCAGTAGGCCTGCATTAACCCAATTTATGTAAGTAATGTAAATATAGGTGAAGTATATGGTACTATACATCCAGATACCTTAAGGCAGCTCACCCTTGATACCCACACATTTTGTAACAACCTAGGTCATTTATGGTGCATCACCCCCTCCTAGAGTTAATAATACAGGGCCATATACCTCTGTTACATACACTGGCCTCTGGAGTACATAAGGGCACACTTGTATTGTGTAGGTGAAGCCCACACATATATGGCCCTAGCCCCACCGTATGTGTGGGGGATACAACAGCAGTGGACTGATGGCAGCAATGGCAGTGTGATGTACTCACAGCCCACTACAGAACAACCCCTGTCAGCATGTCATATGTGCAAAGCTTGGTATATAGGTGGAGGACAGAGGCTGGAACACAGGCCCATATGTGGAAAACTGTTGCCATACACTAAGTAAGTCACTGGTGTTACAAGATAGTCTACAACATGCCCTTAGTCAGGGAATTGAGGTTAGAAACATAAATGGATGTACCCATGTACTGATAGCACTCAACACACACACTGCCATTGAAATATCTGACACAGGACCTGTGTGGTGGACAGACAAAACATGATAGGCACACCTCTGGCCACCAAGAGGATAGGCCCACAGTTGAGAGCTATGCAGATAGACTGCATTCCAAGGTAAACTAGTATGTACACACACACACCCTGTAACACCAGTACTATACAAAGCATAACACAACTCTACTCACACTCTGTCTGTAGTTCTGGAACTTCCTACAAATATGTAGCTGGCCAGGGTGTGCTGGTTCTCCTGTAAGAGGTATTGCTACCTGCTGTCAGTAACACTGATGCCCACACACAGGAAGGATGTCCATCACATAGAAAAGGTAAAGGGACCACATACCACATGATGTAAGGATTTATAGTAGGTGGTTGCCATGACAGTGGTAATTGGAAGTACTACTCAGCAAGCTGCATGCAGTTAGCAAGTGTAGGACACTGACTGGTGCAGAGGCCATCACGTGATTGAGTGCATCACCTACTAAAGCCAGGCTGCAATCTACTCAAAGCAGCTCAATCCATTCACTGAAGAGAGAGGAAGAGAGAGAGAGAGAGAGAGAGAGAAAGCAAAAGTGAAAGCAAAAGTGGAAAAAAAAACTAAAGCTCATCAAACTAACAGCTGAAGATGCAGGCATTTAGCTAGCTGCCATTCATAAAGACATCATTCCCACAACAGGTATGTGAAGTATATGTACATGTATTAGAATGTAGTACCCGGTCCATCATAATGGGATAGATGATGTGGAATGAGTTATATGTGCCATCATGTGTTGATGTGATGATGTTCAACTGAACAACTAATATGGACAATACTGTCTGTCCCTGTGAGCAGTGGGCCATAGCTGTTAACTGTGCAGGTCAGCACTGACAGACAAGATGTAAGCCATCATAGTGTGTGTTGTGTAATGGGAAGTATGTATATTACATGGCCAATAGCTGGTGGTGGAAGTAATACCATTATGATGGACATTTGGGAGCCATGGCCCACCACTGGCAGGATACTCAGGTGAATCTGTAATGTAGCATTCTGTTGGTGAAAGCGCTAAACTAGTTATCATTCAATAGTTTTCACAAGTCTAGATATATGTTTTTTATTGTAAGATTTTGTCGGTTTACAACTTGAACGTTTGTGCTGCAATAAAGTGATTCTGGAATCTACGCTGTGTTTCCTCTGTATTTTCTTTCGTTGTAACACAGAGAAGATAGCGTTGTAGTAGCATGCCAGAATGCCATAGGTGTGTAATAGGGTTACCTGCAATCAGGTCCCACATATACCCCACTAATGTCAGGCCATGTCCATATGTGGCACCTGTCTGTGTTGTAGCAAGGCAGAGCAGTGCAGCTGTGCAGGAAGGTGCTGTGAGATTGTGGAGCTGATGTCTGAATGTACTCCACATATAGGTATGCATATGTGTACATGTGTCACATATATAATACATAAGGATATATATGTATATCAGCATGTATGTCTAGAAATATGCATATAACCATGTGTAGATACATATATATATATATATATATATATATATATATATATATATATATATATATATATATGTACACATATATATGACATCACATATATCTAATATATCTACACATATATAGCTATATACCTATATGCACATGTCTACATATGTACAAACACACACACAAACATATATGTATGTAAAGACATGTCCCTTATATCACAACCACAGTGATGTGTGCCATGTGTGAGGCAGCAGCACACATAGCAATACACACAGATATCTACAGCTGGCAGTGTGTGCACCATGGACGGGTATGTCACATTAGTCCCCTGTTGGCACCACATTGCCCCCGTCTGTGAAGTATGCAATGGGACTATGGGAAAGTATGGCAGGTACACATGTAGAGTTGGTCAGGATTGGTAGGTATAGAGTCTACAGGGGTGGTATGTGATACATGTGGTGGGTAAACACCATGGATGGTGTGTGTGGTCTGTGATGTGGATGCCCCATGGTCCCCAATATGGGCACAATGGGAACAAGCCTCCCACCCACTGCCACTCACAACAGCAGTCCACGTCCTGAAGGTGCCTTGTCTGGAGGCTGAGCAGAAGGAGCATGTTGGCCATGTGAATGTGTACTGGGTGGCTCAGACTGATGTAGTACATCCCTCATGTGTCTGTGGAGCCCAGTATGGAACAGACCCTAGACCTGAGCTCAGGGGAGAGGAACATGTCTGTGTGTGCCCTGAGGGGGGGACAGCACCCCTTGGGTGTTTCCACCTGATGGTATTGCTGTAACAGTACATGAGGAGGCCCCAGGTTGGGACACACATGTGATGTGGCCAGGTATCATGGGCAGATGGGTGTGGAGTGGTGGATCATCTGGCCAGTAGAACATATACGTGTTATTGTGTCACTGTTATAAAACATTTGCTGGTAGTAATATTCTACACAATCCCGGTACATGTCCAACAGCATGCACAGATATCCTCAATAACATAGACTGCCAGATGTGCAGAAATCTCAGTGCAGCCATACCACTGGCATATATGTAACCATAGTGGCCCTGACAATGGCATGTAGGTGAATAGTCTGCAACAGGCCAGCAATGATAGTGTCCACACAGAGGATATGGCTACAATCACATAGCAGAAGGTGTGGTACAATACAAAATCTGTTCAAATGATAGTTAAGCTGTAGCCATACCTAATGAGCTGTGTGTGCAGTCTATTGAAGCTGATATGGTTGGGGGGTGTCAGAGATGTGTATTATGAACTGTGGTAACCTTGCCGTATGATTTGCTCAGCCCTGTTTCCATCTTTATGTCTTTCAGCCAAGATGGCACATGCACTGTCACCCACCTTTTCCAATGCTGAGAATGACATGGTGATAGCAGACATAATCCAGCACTATCCGCTGCTATTTGACAGGCATGCACATCAGCAGCATGAGTGGACCACCCTGTGGAATGACCTAGTCCACAGGGTCAATAATGTCAGACTGCACAACTGCAGTTATGAGCAGGTCTGGCATCATTGTACTGACCTGCTTCGTAATGCCTGTCGGCGTGCTGCTGCAGTCCAGGGAGATCACCTCACCACAGAGGGGACCATGCCATCCATCCCCCAATACGTGTGGAGGAGCTCCTGGCCAGCCACGTGGTACCTGCCTGTCCGGGACATCAAAAACCAATTGACCCCTTTGTGGAAATGGGTGTCACCCACACACTGGCTGAGGAGTGTGCAGGTAAGGACACAGGGCACATCAGTAGACCCCTGTTGTATAAACATCCACACTGGTACAGGTAGATCATGAGTATCTGACATGTCACAGATATATTGTGTTGCTGCGTTGTAGTGATAAACAAATGTACAGATGCGGTAGTATTGTGGGAATTTACCATTGATGTATGGTAGTATTGCACCCAGCCTGTAGCAGTGCCACAGGTGTGGCCACTGACATTGCATCTCTTACCCTCTTATGTAGGTCCCTCCTGGACAACAGCAAGGCAGCAGCCTGTAGCTGGTGAATATGTTTTATGTAGATGCATGCAAACACACCGGGCATGTAATGGTGATGTTATATTCTATGCACACTTCTAACACACCTACCCTGAATGCATGCCGTACATGTGCATGTATTGTTGCTGTGAAATGCACGGTCTCACAGGGGCGACCATGATGGGGTATTGGAAGGGTATGTCACACACCTGCATGATAACTAACATCTTGTCATTGTGGAATGTGTCCACAGGGAGTAACATACTGCTGTAGACATGGCCTACAGTAGTGACATGTTCTGAACAACACCCATATACAGTGCAACACTAGTGTATATACCTGTAGGACAATGCCAACTGCTGCAGAGATACACTGTGGCATAAGGCAATACAGTAGTCCACATTATCAGCTGGGTCTAGGCTGCAATATGTGATGTTCAGTGTATGGGACACTGCAAAGTGACATAAATGAGTAGGGCTCACCTGTCATGCATCTGCATAAAAGCTGAGGGGGGTTCTCAGCATGACACACCAGTGCACTGCATCAGGGATCCTAAGGATGGTAGGAATGGCTCTATCTGCACATAGTCAGGTTCAGAACCTGTGGCAGCCATAACTCTACCCGCATAGCAATAGTGACGGCATTGTCTGAACACCATGGGATGTGCACATAAGTAGACATTGCAATCATGCAGAATAGAGGGACATGTGTAGGGCAGACTGAACATACACTGGCAAATGCAGATGGCCCATGCTGGTATACCCCTGCCATGAGCAGTGACTGCTGTAGTACACACAAGAGGTGTGATAAATTGTCATGATAAGGGTGTGTACACATATGCCCACATGGTATGTATGAATTGAGGTCAGCAGCTACACACCTAAGACAATCTGTAGACACTGCATGTGACAGTACAGGACATATGTCACATACTGGGCTTGTGTACTGCTAAGATATGTGGTGATGTGGCCCCATGGCAGACCAAAGATGTGTGTGTAAAATCAATAAAGATGTGTACACCCCCCATAGCCAAGGTATGCTCTGATGGTTGTCAGTGTAAGAGCACTGTAGTGGTCATACATGATCTGTTGATGTTGACAGCTATAAATCAGGCATCAGGCATTCACCAATGACAAAAGTCCAGATATCATCCCAGGTATGTGTTGCTGAAAAACATAGGGGCTGTGAGAAGTAAAACTGACATAACTGACACAGTGCTACACATTCCGCAATGGGTTGTACACCTGTGAGTTGTGGTGCACAGTACATGGCAGGGTGCAGAACAGGTGCACAGCAATACTGTGTGCATGGGTGCAGTGGTATCCAGGGGAAGGGGCATCATCTAGTGCACAGCACATGCATCACTATGTATACTGTTGCTAGCATGAATTGACTATATCTGAACTGCATGCTGTTCTGTACGATATGTGCATGTTGGCAGATGGGAATAGGAGGACTGTGTGTACTATCATTGTGCAACCTCATCTGTATGTGTGTGTGTGTGTGTGTATGTGTGTGTGTGTGTGTGTGTGTGTGTGTGTGTGTGTGTGTGTGTGTGTGTGTGCGTGTGTGCATCCTGGTGGTTAGTTAGTTTGACTGCAGGGTCACTCTGGTGAAGTGGAGGGAGGTAGATGCATGTATGATGCATGGGTGCATGTGTGTGTTTGTGTGTGTGGCCATGTATGAACATGTGTGATTGTGGGGTGTTCATACAGCCGTATCCCCCTTTGGGACCATGCAGTGCATGGCCATGGACTGCCACATTACACAACAGGAATACCTGTCATGTGTGTAATCGCAGGACAGCAAATAGTATAATATGGTCTGTAGCATGGAACAGGCATCCAGAGGGAAGGTAGACTCCAGGTACACACTTAATATCGCAGTCAGCAGAGAGCCCACCTACAACCCACGTATGCAGCTCTACAGCTGCATTGGGGAAGTAAAAGTCAGCATCAGGGAGTGTATCCAAATATTACAGGTGTCACATGATGGGCTGTGTACTGTTAGGCAATGTTGTACAGGTTTTAAAGTGCGTTTATTGTTTTCCCCGACAGGTGGCAAGGTGGATTAGGGTCTCTCCTGCATGCAATCTGATGTACATGTCCATAAAGACACCAATGATGATGATGATATTGTTGAGGCACAGGTGTGGTTGTCAGGGACTGACACTGCACCAACATTTGACATCCCCCTTTTAGCCACCCCACCCCCGCACACAGTTTCAGTGCCTATACCCACCCCATCACCAGTGGCCATAGCAGAGGGACAGCTGGCATTCAGTGGCAGTACACAGGAAAGTGTGGTAACCATGCCTACTGTGTCTGGTTGCAGCAGGCATAGCTGGATATCTGGCAGGCTGCAACATAGGCAGATGTCCCAGGATGCTCGTGGGACGGCCGCTGGACATCATACCAGAAGCGACATAGCTGCTACCAGCAGAAGCATGTTTCAGGCTGTACTGGCAGCTCAGGCATATATTGAGCATTACACCAGATAGGGCCTTAGGCTGCTGCAGAGGGCTGCTCTCACATCTGTAAGTGACAACCTCCATGAACTGTTGGGTACCATCCGTGCTTATACTGAGCACATGGATAGACGGCATGATGAGATGATGGCCCTCAACAGCCGTGGTGTGTCCATGCTTCAATGTGTGATGGAGATGCAGCGACAGTGACGTGGATGTGGGCCAGCAACACCAACAGCTGGCAGTCAACATGGACATGTTAGGACACCAAAGGGTTCCCGTAGTGGCAGTAGCAGGCCCAGCAGTGCAGGGGGTGTGCTGTCCACACCACACCACAGCAGGCCATATGCATGTAGTCCTGGCCAGTCCCAGGAGGGACCTGGTACCAGCGGTCAAATGTCATTAGTAGGTGAGAGTAGCACATTGGGGCCTGTACCTGGACATGCCCACAGGACCCCTGGCAGGCACAGTCCATGTGTCCGTGGCTTGAAGCAGTGAACTGCACACCCTGCCAGTTATGGTCTGCAGCTGTCCATAAACACCCGTGTAGGGCAGCCATATGGCAGAACTGTGTGCATGCATACCCACACACTATGCAAACACACCTAGGGCAACCCCATACCTAAACACACTACATCACCTCAGCCAGCTTCCCAGAGTAAACCCCTCACCCACACACATGGTGTCAAATGTATGGCCCACCTTTGGCCTCTGGCAAACCAACACCACACCCTGTGCATATGATGATACTTGTGCCCCATCCCTGTCATCCATACCATCGATGCAGGGACAGGCTGATATGGTTCTGATGCACATGGTGACTGTACAACAGTGTACCACAGTCCTGCAGTGTAACATGTTGTAGGGAGTAGAGTGTGAGGCATATTTGGCAGGTAGTATAGCCATCCAGCAATAATGCATTATAGCTGTTAGTAACACTAGTGGACCGTGGTCCCTATAATGTTATCCATGTGATTTGTAGGTGTACGTGTCAGCACGAGGATGGTCTGCAGTCATATTGCACAATGGGGTATGTCACTGTGCTGACACCATGGCTGTGACATATCTGGGGTACAATCAAACACATTTCATAGGTTACTATACCGGTTATTGCCTGTGCCACATGGACAGGTGGCCCACTGAGCCATGTATACCCTGCAGCCTAATGTAGACCCATCCACATACACGCACACTGTTACTTGCCAACACTGGGACTAGACCCCTACCTAGCTATGTCATGATACTGACGTGTGTGGCTTACAATGCACACACTGCACAGCATTTAGGGTGAGGTGTGTCCCAGGTTACATGGTACATGTAGAACATCCCCCGGCATGTACAGTTTGCTAATGGGGGATCTAATGTGTGTATTTGGACGATACATAGTATGACATACCATCATATACACATTTACAGACACATAGCCAGACACACATCTGCAATACCAGGGCCTATCGCTGCTAATTATCTTGACTGTGTCTTCAATGTGTTACAGGTAGGCTGCACATATCACATGCATAACTGGCTTGGATTGTGGTAACACTTACCTGTATGACTGATGGTGACAGTGGTAACCATAACATGGCACATAGGACATATACCTGGTGTACCTTGGTGTAATAACAGTAGAGACAGCACCCACATCCTCCACTGGATATTGTACTCCCTAAAACCCATGATGACACTCTGCCATACCCACCATCACACATTGGCCATGACTGCGATACAACCCATATCACTGTGTATACCCCAACATTGGTACTACAGGGATATGCATCTCATGCACTTGCCACATGCGTAGTAGGGCATCAATCAAGCATAGGTTGCCTGTACATATCCCAGCTGGATACCTGTCATCTGCACATCTGTACAGAGACTGACAGTCATCAGCTTGGAAGGTAGCTATGCAGTAGCTTGAGTGCATTGACAGACCAGTAAGGGGTATATACTGTGACACAGCTCACACACCAGGGATACAACAGGGAGGTGTCAGCGTTCAGCCATGCTCGCAGGTGGGCCCATTGTCAGTACTACATTAAGCACTCTGCTCTTGCCTGGGTTAGTACTGTCAACAATAGTACTGTCATGATACACTACATGCCAGTGTGACAGCATGTACCTTGGGCTACTACATCTGTATGTCACACATTCACATGGATAACAGTGCTGTACAGGCCACATATATGTCTGTGTCCCACACATGACACTCACACCCCTTGCTACTGTAATGACAGCACATAGGTGCATGTATTGTACATGGCATTACATACACTTATTACAGGTTATCAGGCTGGGTTGTGTGTCCTGGTTACCAAAGCTAAGCTATGCTTAGCAAGTATCAGCATTGCTGCAATATAACAGCTAAGCTGATTTGCGCACTGGTAAGTGCTGCCTACACTGTGTAAGTACCCGTATGTTTACCCATAGCTTAGCACCACTTAGCTTCGCGCAAACCAGCACAAACCCGCTTAAAGTTGCTCAAAACTGCTTTAACCACTATGCATCCGACAGTCCTTGTTCTGCCCAGCAACAAAATGAATAGCCCTTGCAGGTTTTGAACCCAGGACCCTTTGTACTGAAGTCACAGCACTTAACCACTATGCCATGACCACTGTGGAGACAGCTGTTGTTTTACCAATATAGCTATCAGTAGACATATTGAGTAGTATTTTACAATTGCATTTAGTTCCTAATTTGTGTAGTCCTTGTTATTAATATGACTGTTGCATCATATATGTTGTTTTATCATTATGTGCACATAGCAGATACATACGGTGAGATACATGTGGGAGGGTATACACAACTGTGACGCTTACTCATGACAGGAATATGGTTGTATACATATCATAGGTGTATATATGTCTACATGTACATACACATGTATACTCATACATATATCTGTATACACATCTGTATAGTACTACATATATATGGCCATGTGTACATCGCTTCGTATGTACATATGTATACATATATATACATATATGTATATATACATATGTATATATATATATATATATATATATATATATATCTATATATATGTTTACGTATATGTATATCTAGATATATATGTATATAGCTATATATGTATACACATCCTATGTGTCCAGATATGCCTAGTTATGTTGGTATATCTATATATCTATATATATATATATATATATATATATATATATATATATATATATATATATATATATATATTACTATATGTGCATACATATCTATTTTGATATACCTACTACTGTCATTATATCTGTAGGTATCCATATGTATATGTGCATATGCATCACTATCTGTATATGTGTAGACATATATTCCTCTGTATATGTATATAACTTGGGTGTGTATATGTATATCTATGTACATATACATACCCATCTATATATGTCAATATGTATATGTGTAATTGCATATATAGATATCTGGATAATTATAGGTACATATATTTTCACCATAGGTCCTAAACATGGAGTGTAGCCCTAGCCCAGCCCCTATAGCCTCAACTTCATAGTGCAAGGGGATATCAGGTATGTATAGCAGGTATATTAGCAGACTATTGCTACTGTAATTGAAATTGTCTTCACAGACATGGTGTGTGTGGGAGGTCACATCTGCTTTTCACATGTGCGCCATTGGCTACTGACATCCTAAGGACATCATAATACAGTACCGCTGCCAGCTCGTAATGCCCCTGAAGACTGCAGCAGAGATATTGGCCAATATATGTGGACATTCTGACATTCTGACATACTCTGTACAGTCCAGAGGAATACACAGAAGCCCTTAGTGCAATACATGTGGACCATGCCTGACAATATGGATGTTAACAGCCATGTAGATGGGTATAACACATAACGACTGGTATACATTTGCCATCATAGGTTATGAATTCACACACCCCTGTCTGTCTTGACACATAATAACTGCTAGTACAGGGGTGTCATAGCCACATACTACCCACTAGATATCGACGTACATATGTACAGCATCCCACTGCTCTGTCTGACATACATAACTGTTAAGGGAGGCCCGGCAGCAGTACATCTGGCGAGTATCTGGACATGACATCTTACTGGGTAAGTATACTAAGCTGCTAGGCATGTAACAATGCACTGTGCAGGCTACAGGCAGACTGGCTCAACACTGGCCTACATCTCCTATGGGGGAATGCACATGTACCTGCATATATAGCAGGCTCTACAGGCATGTCACAGCACAGGGTAAGATACACCTGTGTGAAAGTGCATAACCACAACCAATGTGAACACAGCCACAGCCACATATGGTAAGCTAGCATAATATTACAGTATCTGGACTATCTGTTCAACACCATCCTCATATGTGCCACTCACAGACTAACCCTACATATACTGGACTGCTACATTGTTTGTTCTGATGCCTGTCTGTGGTATGGGACATGTGTGTGCATGGCCCTACAAACATGTAAGCCAATACGGTAACATACAGTGGAGCAGCATGTAACATCAGATAGGATGGGACCTAGAACAATGACATCTACCACAGTCTGTACACAGGCCAAAGTACATATTAACAATACACACACTGTCAACATTCAGCATAAGTCCACAGACCTCAGTACTGTACAAACAACCACAGAATATCCAGGTTATGTCATCAAGTATAACCCCTACTATACATAACATGTGTAGCAGTCTGCTATCTCACTGGCTTGTTATCAGATATGATTACACTAATTATGGTGTACAGCACATATGCACCTCTTAATGTGTAACATATGTACAAAGGTTGACAGAGTTGTGGCTGGAAGCACATACACAGGGCCATTATTGACATGTTGCTGTGATAACCACATACATTTACAGTTGTAACAGGGTTTGTTGCAACGTATGTCCTGTGAGGGATATGAAGTCAGTAACTGTCACAGCTTTCACCATCTACAGACTGCAATCCCCACTCTACCTTCTGCAGTTCACAGATAGATGCTCTGTGGGTAACACATGACACCAAAGGCACAACACACTGCCCAGTCTGCAGATGACCCTACAGATGGGGATTCCTCATAAACATAGAACTGACATGGCAGGTAATGAAACATGTAGGACAGCCATATCCACACACACACACACTGTTAAACCAACATTACTCCAAATGCAACATAGCAGCACTTACAGTTTGTAGTCAGGTCAGGCACATCCCCCTCCTGTGTGTTGCTCTGTTTTCACAGTGTATGTTGTTAGAGGTAAATCCCCAATCCATCTGAAATGCTGTTTGCCAAACAACAGATCTAGTTCCTGCTCACAGTGAATGAAAAGGGCGAACACCAACATGATGTTCCTAGATATTGGAGTGAGTTTCCATGCAATTGGATGTGTGAATGTTACTTCAGCTGTTCCACATGTAATCAGCTAGGGGAGGGCTGCAATTCGTGCAGAGGCATTCAGCTGATCATGAACATCACTTAAAATACACATGATGCTGCCTAAGCAAAGCAGGTGTAGGTCTCCACATCCACCAGAGATGGAGTGAGGGAGACAGACAGAGGCAAAGACAAGTCAGGAAGGGGTGGGAGAGTAAAACTTAAGCATGTTTGTGTCACATACCTACCAGCACAGGGTATCAAACCCCTGATGACTATGTAGTGCTATCACATTTTGATGCAGTTATTGGATGCACTACATAGGTTACATGTTGTGGAGCCCTCAGAATGTATGTGTCATGGTGAGTGACATCTGCAAGAGGGATATGGTAGCTATACGGTAGGTGTAGTACACATGCCTGTCTGCATGAATAGGTGCCAGTGGCAACACAGCCACATTCTCACAGGGACGCACACACACACACTTGGCAGGGCCAGGAATACAACCCATCACAAGTGAGATTGCCACAACACATTACTGTGCAGGTATCACATGCACCACAGGGGTCATTCAAGGGTTATATGGGCAAAGGGTTTGTGGAGGTGTCTAACATCAGGCAGCATGCTGCAGTATGCCAATGGGGGTTGTAGTGAGTGTGAATGTGAACATACACATCATACAACACACACACACACACACACACACACACACACACACACACACACACACACACACACACACATACACACACACATATACACAGGGTGCCAGTACTGACATGCATGGATGCATTGATTCACTGGTGTGTAGTGGTGAACTGTGCCAGATGGCTATACAAGGCTAGGTAATGGGTACACCTTGGCATCAGGCCACATGACAATGGTCTGCATTGTGGCTCAGGGGTGTGGATTCTAGAATTGCCCACACAGGTGTGTATTGTATTCACTATCCAGTCACCTGGTTGACTAATGCATGTGGGCAATGCTGTGCATTGCTTGCCATGTATGTGTTCCTTAGTCCATGACATGGTGTCTGTGATGTGCACACCTCCCACATGCATGTATGTACAGTGACATGTGGAACTGTACCTGGGGTGTCTGGCCCTTGTTGTGTACACATATTATCATCAGATGTGCCAGTCTTGGCCTCATGTTGCAGGAACTGATAATGGACAGCAGGTTTACCCTGCACCTACATTGATAGCATGCTAATGGTATTCCCTGGTGTCAGTGGCATCTGTCCATACAGGGCATGTTTTCAGGCATGGTATGCCCTTTGTGGGTCACATTTGATGGCACCACAGGTGTTGCAGGTGTCCAGTGGGGGACATGAGGAAGGTGCACTGTCTGCATGTACGTGGCTATTGGACAGCGTGCAATGCCCTCTGTAAGCCACTGCAATCACTCCATAGTTACTATCAGTGGGCAATATGCAATGTACTACCAACATAGCAGATGTTGCCTAGGCAAGTTGTGTGTGTGTGTGTGTGTGTGTGTGTGTGTGTGTGTGTGTGTGTGTGTGTGTGTGTGTGTGTGTGTGTGTGTGTATATGAGGCATGGATTGAGAGTGTTGTCTGGCTAATACTAGGGTTGCTAACTTTGTTTGCCTGGCCTTGATGTTACATGTACGGGTATGGATCTGCACCCCAGCCTCTTGGCTATTTCATATCAGTTATCCCTGTATGGTGGACATTGTGATATATACTAGGGCCACCATATAAGAAATTTGCAAAACCCACTCCACATTGGGCCCACTTTTTACACACACACACGTCATGGCCAGGATTAGAACTCCTTCCTAACTATTTTGTTACTCTACAACAGTATGCAATCATAGCATGCACGACGGAGATTACTGGAGTACATTTTCCCCAAAGGTATATTTCATGTTGGATAACATCAGCAGGATTTCCAAAGTAGGGCATTCGAACTGTAGTGAGTCTGGCCAGTCTAAAATGCACTGCTCCCTATAAAGACATTGAAACACACACAAAACATCCACAACCGACATGTGTGGATATAGAACCCCTAACAGATGTCCAAATCACCCTATAGCAGGAAGCTGTTATAGGATGCACCACAGGGATTACTGAAAGACTCCTTTCCCAAAGGTATATTTCACAGTGAATGATATCAGCAGGATTGCCAAAGCAGGGCATTCGAATTGTACTGACTGTGGCTAGGCTAAAATGCACTGCTTCCTAAACAGACATTGAAACACACACAAAATATCCACAACTGACATGTGAGAGTATAGAACCCCTAACAGAGGTCTATATCATACTACAGCATGAAGCTGTTAAAGGATGTACTACATGGATTACTGGAGAACTCCTTCCACAAATGTATATTTCACAGTGAATGGCATCAGCAGGATTTCCAAAGTAGGGCATTTGAATTGTAGTGAGTGTGACTAGCCAAAAATGCATTGCTCCCTACACAGAGACTGAAACACATACATAGCATCCAGTACTGCCATGGGTGGGAATAGAACCCTACCAGAGTTATATATCACACTACAGCAATATGCAGTTACGGCACACGCTACAGAGATTATTGGGCTACATCCTTCCCAGAGGTGTATTTCTAGGTGAATGACATCAGCAGCCTTACCAAAGTAGAGAATTTCAATTGTAGGGAGTGTGACTACCCTAAAAAGCATTGCTCTCTACACAGACAACGACACGCGCACACACAGTTGCCAAGGCTGAGATTAGAACTCCTCCCTAACTATTTTATCACACTACAGCCATACACAGTTACGGCACATGCTATGGAGATTACTGGGATACTACATTCCCAGAGTTGTATTTCTCGGTGGATGACATCAGCAGCCTTATCAAAGTAGAGCATTTCAGTTGTAGGGAGTGTGACTACCCTAAAAAGCATTCCTCTCTACATAGATAGACAGACAGACACACACACACACACACACACACACACACACACACACACACACACACAGTTGGCAAGGCTGGGATTAGAACTTCTCCCTAACTACTTTATCACACTACAGCAGTACGCAGTTATGGCATGCACTACAGAGATTACTGGGCTACAATCTTCCCAGAGATGTATTTCTAGGTGGATGACATCAGCAGCATTACCAAAGTAGAGCATTTCAATTGTAGGGAGTGTGGCTACCCTAAAAAGCATTGCTCTTTACACAGACAAACACACACACACAGTTGCCAAAGATTAAAACTACTCCCTAACTATTTTATCACACTACAGTAGTACACAGTTATGGCATGCGCTACAGAGATTACTGGGATACAACCTTCCCAGAGCTGTATTTCTAGGTGGATGACATAAGCAGCCTTCCCAAAGTAGAGCATTTCAATTGTAGGGAGTGAGACTACCCTAAAAAGCATTGCCCTCTACACAGACAGAGAGATGCACACAAACACACACACAGTTGCTATGCCTGGCATTTGAACTCCAACCTATTTTATCACACTACAGCAGTGCAAAAGTATGGGACTTGCCACAGAGATTACTGGGCTACAATTCTACCAAAGGTGTATTTCACAGTGGATGACCTCAGCAGGCTTGTCATGGTAGGGTATGGGGAGGGCAGTGTATGTGCATGGGCCATAACCCATTCATCTAGAGGTTGACACGGCACATGCGGGCACAGACAAGGTCATATTTCATAGGTACATGTATACAGCTGCTAGATGACTACTTCCTTCTACATTCATGTTGCACAGCTAGCACATGCACCACATAGTCTGTAATACTGACAGATATCTGCAGTGAGTGACATCTGAACCTCATGTGGATGGGGCCCTTTGGCTGTGTGCTGGGTGGGACAGTCCCGGATGGCTCCTTGTCACAGTCTCCCTCGTCCACACATCTATGTACATCTACATTTGGCTTATTATAGTGAGTTGTCCTTACATATATGTCTGTATTCCTATCCACTGTGTGTGCAAGGCAGGAGTGGTGCATACTGATGAGTGTTTGCACTAACAACTGCGACTGCCAGATATGTCTGGTCCACTGTGTGAAGACTGGTAGAGATGGATGAAGGCTTCCAGCCTAGCCAGATAGAATTGTATAGATAATTCTATCATTTACAATACTGTGAAATGTTGAAATGCAGACTTGCTTCTTAAAGGAAAGAATATGTTGTGAAAAAATGTTGTTACAAAAATGTGGCAACAGTGCTCTCTACTGACCCATTAAAAGTATGTTGTGACCCTTTGATCTAAAGTTGGCTCCAGTCCAGCTAGATGAAGGCTTCCTGCCTATTGTTTTAACTCTAAAGTTAATGACCAGAATTTACATGTGGAATGTCCTTTATTGCTCTAAGTGTAAAAGAATGTAAATGCATGTTTCTGTCAGTCTGGAAACACCAAGAAAGTGTGAAATTATGTAATGTTTTATCAGAACTGCAGTTTCAATTTAAACAGAGAGAACCAGAAGGCATTAAGCATTTTTGTCTTGAACATCCAACTCAGCACTGCCTTGTTATGTAAGTAGTTTGTTAGAACTGCATTTTCTCCTAGAAGTAGATAGGAATTAGAAAGTTTAGACTAAGTGTTTTTCTGTGATGTCAGAACTGTACTATTGATTTATTTTAAGTATTTCTGTGGGATCTTTGAACTCTTGACTAGCACTGTCTGTGTAGTAGAAAGTATTGTCTTGTGGTTTTAATTATTTATTATTAAATATTTTAAAACCTTTTAACTGTGGCTGGTTTGTGCAGAGATAAGTTAAACTCTAAGAGTACATTGCATATATATAAGGATCCTGTATCAAGTCACTCTAATAAGCCTTCAGACTGTTTAGTCACATCTACTAATTGGAAAATAATATTGCACAGTAATAATTGGACACCCTTTTAAGGGCCTTTGAGTAGCTGATAATTATTAGTGGGTGGGGGAAGTTGGTACTACCATATAGTCTGGATAAAAGGGGCACAGCTGGAGAACCTGTGCCAGCCTTCACCAGAAGTGTCTGTGTGGTTGTGTAAACTCTTATCTCAAAGTGTGTGTGTGTGTGTGTGTGTGTGTGTGTCAGCTACTTGGGCAGGGACATGAAGCACTGGTTAGACAGAGACGGTGCTGGAGATTTTAGCTTGCCCACTAGGCTGAGATCTGGACCTTATAGCTGTGCCAGTGGGGAGTCTTACTGGGGACCTGGGGAGCAAGGGAGCGACCAGCCCCAGACTGACTGTGATCTCTGTGTGCTCTTAAGGGAAATTGCACTTTACTGCATGTAGTTGTTATCCTTTCCTCATATATGAGATGCCCTCTCTGGTGTTAGTGGTGAGGATTGAGGTGCCTTGATTGCTTGGCCAGGGCACGGGCATTACATATTAATTGGTGGCAATGGTGGGATATCCAACTCACATATTAATTGTTTGGCAATGGTTGGGATATCCTCACATATTAATTTTTTGGCAGCGGTGGGATATCCACACCACATATTAATTGGTTGGCAAATACTAACTGGCTTGTAGTAGTGTGGGTAGAGTGAATCCTGTACCTTGTGTACAGTGATCTTTGAAGGTGTTTTGTACTTAGAGTTCGGATCAAAATTGTTTTATTTCTTTTGTTAGCTTAGTTAGGGTGAGCAGGCAGCACGTCAGCAGAGGAGTATGGAAAGCTGACAAGGAGCCAGCTGGCGGAGATGTGCCAGGCTAGGGGACTGGTGCATGGAAACCTGACTAAGGCAGACATGATTGCAGCCTTGGTTACAGTTGCATCAGAAATCAGAAGGACAATCAGACTGGCAGTGGAGATATAATTCCCTCGGGGAATGGACAGCTCAACATCTCTGCAGTGGACTTAAAAATCCAGTCGAAGCTAAAGAGACTTGAGTTGGAGGCCAAGGTGTGTGGAATTAGATGCAAATGAGACACTGCGATGTTTGCAGGCTGAGGAGAATGAGAAACTGTTATGTCTGCAAGCTGAGGGACAAGAGAGGTAGAGGCAGCATGAGAAGGAGATGCTGACTCTTCTCCAGAGTCATAGAGGCAATGGGGAAAGGAGTAACTGGACCCCAGAAGCACAAAAGGTCAGTAAATTTCTTTCGCAGTTTAAAGAGGGGGATCATTTTGATAGTTTCATTCATTTGTTTGAGAGGGTATGTTAACAATATGAAGTTGACCAAGGGCTCTGAGTACGGTTCCTGGCCCCCTTACTCCATGGTAAAGCTGTTACTGTTCTGTTCAAAATGTCTGATGTTGCATGCTTTGATTATACTGCTGTAAAGAAATGTCTTTTAGAACTGTTTAAGCTAACACTTGAAATGTATAGGAAAAAGTTTCATGAGCATATACGCAAGGCAGATAAAAGTATGTGTGAATATGTTGCTGAACTGAGCACTTATTTCCATAGGTGGGTGAGTGGATGTCAGGTCACCACTTTTGAAGGGCTGGCTGACCTCTTGGTGAGGGAACAAGCCCTTAGCACTTTGCTTGAGGACATGAGGATCTGGTTAGCTGATAGAGAATGTGCTACTTGAGATGAGTTGGGGAAGAAGGGAGACCTACACCTGGCAAGCAGGGCAGCCCTGCACAGGAAGGGGACCCCCAGTACTGCTCATGGGTCTAAAGGAACCCATGCTGGGCAGCACAGACTGCCACAACAGAATCTGCCAGTAGCAGGGGAAGCCACTAGTCCAGGTACATGTCCAGGAGCTAGGGTTAAATTTTTTGAATGCAACCAGTGGGGCCATGTGGCATACAGGTGTGCACGGAGGCAAGTTGGGGAACAAAAGGTGAGGGAGCTAGTAAGTGGGAAAGACAAAATGCCAATTGTAGGTTGCCTTGAGGCAACAGGGGTACTGAACTACCATCATGCAGATGTCCTGATACGGAAGGATTTGGATGAGGCAGCACCATGTGCTTATGCATTTACACACAGTCAGGCTATAAGACAAGCATGTGGGTCTGGTAGCCTAGGGGAGACACAGACAGACTGCATATTTGCAGCCAGGACTGGTGAGGTGGTTACTTCAGGGAGAGAGCTACTCTGTAGCAGCAAAATTGAAGGTGAGCCACAGCTGCTTGTGGGTACTGATTTTCCCTTGGACAGAGTGACTGCAAAGGTAGACGTGAGTACTAGTACCCAGGCTGACAGTGAGGCACCACTGTCAGAGGATGCCAGATTTCCTGTGGAAGGGGAGCTGGGAAGGGTTACAAGGAGGAAGTTGAGACTGGCTCAGCTGTCAGACCCTACACTGCAAAGCCTGAGGCAGGTAGCTAGGGAGGCACCTGATTCTCAAGGAAAGGGGGCATCTGTATACTGGGACAAAGGGTTACTATACAGAGATTGGACCACTGAGGGAGGGCTACAAGGTGAGAGAGTACAGCAGTTGGTAGTGCCTAGAGGTTACCATCTGGCACTTCTAGCCATAGCCCATGATATTTCCTTTGCAGCTCATATGGGCATAAAACGTACAAAAAGGCATATTATGCAGAACTTCTATGGGCCTGGAATTTCCAGAGATGTAACAGAGTACTGCAGGACCTGCGAGCAGTGCCAAAGGTAGGCAAGGCAGGAGACAAGGTGAAAGCTCCTTTGATGCCTTTGCCTGTGATTGAGGAGCCATTTCAGAGGGTAGCTATGGATATTGTGGGTCCTCTGAGTACCCCAAGTTTCACACAGAAAAAGTATATCCTAGTGGTAGTGGATTATGCTACACAATACCTTTAGGCAGTGGCTTTGTCCTCCATTGAGGTAGAGAAGGTGGCAAATGCTTTGTTAGACATTTTCAGCAGGGAAGGTTTCCCAAAGGAAATACTGACTGACAGAGGTGCCAATTTCATGTCAGACCTGCTGGCTTGTCTGTGGAAGTCCTGTGGGGTGAAGCACATGAAGACCACCTCCTACCATCCCCAGACTAATGGTCTTGTTGAGAGGTTAAACTCTACAGTCAAGTGCATGCTACGGGCATTTGCAGATAAGTTTAAGAGGAAGTGGGACAAATATTTGCCCCATCTGTTGTTTGTTTGCAGAGAGGTTCCCCAGGAATTCACAGGTTTTTCACCCTTTGAGTTGCTGTATGGGCATAGGGTGAGGGGACCTCTAGATTTAATTCGAGATGAGTGGGAAGGTGAGTGCGAGTCTCACAAGGAGTCTGTTGTGGCACATGTCCTAAACCTCAGG
The DNA here is from genome assembly GCF_019279795.1 of Protopterus annectens. Lineage (NCBI taxonomy): Eukaryota > Metazoa > Chordata > Ceratodontiformes > Protopteridae > Protopterus > Protopterus annectens. The sequence goes on from NC_056741.1 coordinate 1,952,610,937, forward strand.
GCAAGGCTCAGGGAACTCATGGGCTTGGCCCAGGAGAACCTGTCAGAAGCCCAACAACAGAAAAAGGTGTGGTATGACAGGAATGCTCAAGCTAGAGAGTATGCATTGGGGCAGCATGTAATGCTTCTCATTCCTGTCAGACACAACAAGCTGCAAGCAGCTTAGGAGGGTCCTTACAAGGTGATAAGAAAGGTATGTGATGTTAACTACATGGTGGAAATGCTAGGCAGAAGGCAGGGGCACAAATTGTACCATGTTAACATGATGAAACCTTACCATGATAGGGTGGCCCTTGTGCTGAGCATTTCCAGTGGATTGTAGGAGGAGTTTGAGGGAGATCTGGGGACTGATTTCTTCAGTGAAGCTCGGACTGACACCTCAGTGGAAGGGTAGCAATGTCCCAGCAGCTATCTTCTACCCAGGTTTGAGAAATCCAATCAGTGTTGCAGGAATTTGGGGACATATTCACTGGGAAACCAGGATGTACCCACTTGGTGCAGCACTAGGTGGCTACAGGACCTCAAAGGTCTATTAGGCAGGCCCTTTATAGAGTGCCTGCGAGAGTCAAACAGACTCTGAGGGGGGAGGTACAGGAGATGTTGGAACTAGGGGTGATTCAAGAGTCCAAAAGTCCCTGGGCCTCCCCAATGGTGCTGGTGCCAAAGAAGGATGGCAGCACCAGGTTCTGTGTGGACTACAGGAAATTAGTCATACAGAGTCAGATGCTTACCCCATGTTTAGAACAGATGAGGCCCTAGAGCAGCTGGGTGGGGCTAAATATCTTACAACCATTGATCTTACCAAGGGTAACTGGCAGGTGCCCTTGACTCCCAGTGCTAGAGAGAAGTCACCCCCTTTGTGACTCCTTCTGGCTTGTATGAGTTCACAATGATGCCCTTTGGGATGAAGAATGCCCTAGTGACTTTCCAGAGGCTGGTAGATAATATTGTAGCATGAGGGTTTACCCTTGCTTACCTAGATGATATTGCCATCTACAGCCATTCCTGGCGAGAGCACCTTCAGCATGTCAGGGAGGTGCTGGGCAGACTACAGAGTGCTGGGTTGACCACTAAGCCGAGCAAATTTCAGGTGGGTATGGTGGAGGTCTCCTACATAGGACATTGAGTGGGGAGTGGTAGGATAAGGTCAGAACCTGCCAAAGTGGAGGCCATTCAGGCATGTCCTGCACCTGTTACAAATAGCAGGTGAGGGCATTTTTAGGGATAGCAGGGTACTACAAAATGTTCGTCCCCAGTTATAGTACCATAGCTGCTCCCCTCACAGACCTGACAAGGAAGAACAGGCCAGATAAGGTAATGTGGACCCCAGCATATAAGCAGGCCTTCCAGAAGCTTAAAGAAGCTTTGGGAGGACCCCCTGTATTCACCAGTCCAGATTACAGCAAAATAATTGTTGTGCAGGTGGATGCTTCTGACCATGGGGTGGGGGCTGTACATAGCCAGATTTCTTTAGAGGAGGAAGAGCACCCAGGGATTTATTTCAGTTGTAGGCTCCAACCCAGGGAGGAATGCTATGCAGCTGTAGAAAAGGAATGTCTAGCCATAGTGTGGGCACTGCAGAAACTTCAGCCTTATCTGTATGGAAGGAAATTCCCTCTTATAGCAAATCACAACCCTGTAACATGGTTAAAAAGAGTCAGTCAGCAAAATGCCACGTTGCTAAGATGGAGCATTGGGTTGCAAGCATATATGTCAGTGCAGCATTGTACTGGGAGTAGTAATGCCAATGCAGATGTGCTCTCGAGATAGGGAATGGGGTAGGTATAGTCAGATAGACCTAACCCTCTCAAGTGGCGTTTCTCAAGGGGCACTTGAAGAAAAACTAGCTTGAGTTCTCGGGGGGGGGGGTGTGAAGACTGGTAATACTGTGAAATGTTGGAATGCAGGCTTGCTTCTTAAATTAAAGAATATGTTGTGAAAAAAACACTGTTACAAAAATGTGGCAACAGTGCTCTCTACTGACCCAGGAAAAGCATGGTGTGACCCTTTGATCTAAAGTCAGCTCCAGTTCAGCTAGATGAAGGCTTCCTGCCTATTGTTTTAAGGCTAAAGTTAATGACCAGAATTTACATGTGGAATGTCCTTTATTGCTCTCAGTGCAAAATAATGTAAATGCAGTTTCTGTCAGCCTGGGAACACCAGGAAAGTGTGAAATGATGTAATGTTTTATCAGAACTGCAGTTTCAAATTAAACAGAGACAACCAGAAGGCATTAATCATTTTTGTATTGAACATCCAACTCAGCATTGCCTTACGGTCTCTTTATGTAAGTAGTATGTTAGAACTGTGCTTTCTCATAGAAGTAGCTAGGAATTAGAAAGTTTAGACTAAGTGTTTTCCTGTGATGTCAGAACTGTACTACTGATTTATTTTAAGTATTTCTGTGTGATCTCTGAACTCTTGACCTGCACTGTCTGTGTAGTAGACAGTATTGTCTTGTGGTTTTAATTATTTATTATTTAATATTTTAAAACCTTTTAACTGTGGGTGGTTTGTGTAGAGATAAGTTTAACTCTAAGAGTACATTGCATATATATAAGGATCCTGTACCAAGTCACTCTAATAAGCCTTGCAACTGTTTAGTCATATCTACCAATTGGATAATAATATTGCACAGTAATAATTGGACACCTTTTTAAGGGCCTTTGAGTAGCTGATAATTATTAGTGGGTGGTGGCAGCTGGTACAACTGTATAGCCTGGGTAAAAGGGGCACAGCTGGAGAACCTGTGCCAGCCTTCCCCAGAAGTGTCTGTGGGTTGTGTAAACTCTTATCTCAAAGTGTGTGTGTGTCAGAAACTTGGGCAGGGACACAAAGCACTGGTTGGACAGAGAGGTTGCTGAAGATTTTAGCTTGCCCAGGCTGAGATCCGGACCCTATAGCTGTGCCAGTGGGGGGTCTTATTGGGGACCTGGGGATCAAGGGACTGGCCAGTCCTGGACTGACTGTGATCTGTGTGCTCTTAAGGGAAATTGCACCTTATTGCGTGTATTTGTTATCCTTTCCTCATATATGAGATGCCCTCTCTTGTGTTAGTGGTGAGGATTGAGGCTACTTGATTGCTGGGCCAGGGCACGGGAGTCGCACACTAGTATTTGCAGACATGGCCTTCATGTGTTTGTGTGTGAGCATGCCCAGTATGACCTTTCAGCATGTTGTTGACTGACATTGCCTTCAGTTCTCTACGTGTGTGAGCATGCCCAGTATTGCCATTTGTATTTAATGTGTGGATCGAGTCCAGGTAGTTTGTACTGCAGTGATGACCTTTGTGTTGTACATCGACAGGTAGCCTGCTGTTTCTGCAGGGTATCCATCGAGCATTTGGCATTGACTGTTTCTACATTTCTGCATAGGATGGGGGGGGGCCTCACCTGACAATTTCTATATTTCTACACAGGATTGGGGGGCACACCTCACTGTTACTACATTTCTACTAGGATGGGGGGGCACACCTGGCTTTTTCTACATTTCTACACAGGATTGGGGGGGGGCACACCTGACTGCTAATATGTTAGTATGTAGGGTGGGGGGGCTCATCTGACTATTTTTACATTTCTACACAGGATTTGGGGAGAACACTTGACTGTTACTACATTTCTACGTAGGATTGGGGGCACACCTGACTATTGCTACATTTCTACACAGGATTGGGGGGGCACACCTGACTGTTATTACATTACTATGTATGGTGGGGGGCATACCTGTCTATTCCTACATTTCTACACAGGATTGGGGGGCACACCTGACTGTTATTACATTACTACATAGGGTGGGGGGCACACCTGTCTATTTCTACATTTCTACACAGGATTGGGGGGGGGGCACACCTACTGTTATTACATTACTATGTAGGATGGGGGGCACACCTGACACTTGTACACATTTGTTATGTCTGTACTGGTATGTCAGGTACTCCATTTCATTCTGTATTCTTACCTATCATGCTGACTAGAGGCATACCAGTGTACTACAGATCGTAGTTTTGGTTGCCTTACATATTAGTGTCTGACTTCCTACCCTTCAGAACTAACATCCCACTGCCTGACCTGCTGTAGTCTGACTGTGTAGGCCTGGGGGAGAGTTTAACCATAGCCATTATTCAGGGGCCAGGCTCTGTTTGGGTTTGTCTACACCTGTCCTGCTGGCTGAGACTGTTGTTGGGTATGTGAACTGCCCTGACTGGCGTGTGTGAGTCATATGGACACACATGTCGCTCAGCACATTTCCTGCAGTGGGTTTTGTCACCCTATGTAGTACTGGCTACTATGGTGACTCCAGTATATGTTACAGATGTCATGGGTCCACTATGGGTCTCTACTATCTGCTGCCATAACATTCAGCTACCCAATTCCCTTGCATGCTCACATTCATACCATAGATACAGGTAGCAATACATTCTACTCCATTTGGCAATTGGTAGGTTGACTGACTTACCTTGACGGTGTGTCAGACTTGAGAATGGTGCTGGAGGACTGCCTATGTCGGATGCACAGAGTACACTCCCTATACATGGTTGAGCACAGGTAGTGTCATGTTTGGCATCCCTTTTACTGTATGTGCGAGTCAGAAAGAGGTGTCATTCCCTGGGTCCTTACTGTGTCAGTGCATGTGCTATGCATTGTCTCTTTACCGCAGCTTTGGCATACTGGGCACGCCTCCATCTGCCTACTGGGGCAGGCTCAGGTTGTTCCTCCTCCGAGTCACTCTGTGGCTGTGCAGGCCTTGGCATTGGTGGGGGGCTGTGTGGCCCTGCCCCATGCTGTTCCTGTTGCAGCTGTTTCCACAGGATCATATTGTGTAGCATGGCACATACCATAACAATTTGGGTACATGTAGCTGGTGAGTACTGCAAGGCTCCACCGGGTGTGTCCAGACACCAGAACCGTGACCTGAGCATCCCAAACACACACTCTAATATAAGTTTGGTCTGTGCTTGTGCCTCATTATGGCATTCTTGTTCAGGTGTGTGTGCATTTCTGATGGGTGTCATCAGCCACGGCTCCAGTGTGTAACCTGATAAACAAAAAAGAAAAAGCCAGCACTCAGAGGCAAACAGTATTTATTCCTTTCCCTTCTATTCAGTCTGGTTTCGGTAACAAACCTTCTTCAGTGATAAAACATTCATTATTTAGGAACAGTTTTTACACATATTGTATATCCCCAATTATGACATCACTTCCCCCATTTATCCATTTAACCATCCAAATACATGTAAATCATTAAGTAAAATAAACACTACAGTTATAACATCAAATGTTTTAGTCAAACTTCCATTGATATCATATAGTTGCTTATAAAGTTGCCAATAAAGGTCCTTGATAAAAAGAACCTCATTTTCTTTCCTTTTGGGTTAGTATAGTATGCCAACCTTGTTTTGTTGATCTATTTCCCTTTACCTGGTCAATAATAACAAAACTAAAAGAAGCAGTTTTGTGTAACTGACAATGTCTATACAATGCATTGGTCATTTTTTTTATGACGTAAATCACTCAGATGCTCTGAAATATGACTCCTTAATTGCCTAGTGGTCTACCCTACATAAAAGGCAGAACATTGGCAAGTAGCCAGATAGAAAACCCAATGAGAGCTGCAATTTCCAAAAAAGAAATGTCAAAAATTTGGCCAGTGTTCTTACTGCTAAAAGATAAGGTTTTACACATATGTTTACACAAACTGCAATGTCCACAAGGATGTGAACCAACAAGCCTATCTCCCAATAAAGTAAGCAGTTGTTGGTTCACATAATCCAAAAAAGTTTTCTTATAATGAGCAAAATAGGATGTAAATGTCTTCCCCTTCTAAAAGAGAACTGACATCTATTAGGCAGACATTGATCCACATCTGTATTAGCCCGAAGAATATTCCAATGTTTATTGACTAAATCCTGTAATAAATGTATATTGTAACTAACCTCATGGTTCCTGATCCATCCTTTCATGTTTTAGCTTTATATTCCAGTAAGCTGGATCTCTCACAATTGGCTGCCCAATCACTGGCCCTTTGTACTACTGATCTCTTGTATCCCCTGTTAATAAATCTACCCTCAAGATCATGCCTAGCATTTTGAAATTCCATGTCTGCAGAATATATTCTCCTAATTCTCATGAACTGTGATTTAGGAATGTTTTTGATGGTGTTTGCGGGGTGTAAACTGGTTGCATATAATAAATTATTATATTGTGGGTATTTCCTGTATACTGACATTTTAAGCATACCATCCCCCTGTTTCAAAATATTAACATCTAGGAAATTGATCTCATTACTCTGATAATTAACAGTAAATTCAATTCCCCACCAATTACAATTAACTTTATAAGCAACTATATGATATCAATGGAAGTTTGACTAAAACATGTGATGTTATAACTGTAATGTTTATTTTGCTTAATGATTTACATGTATTTGGAGGCTTAAATGGATAAATGGGGGAAGTGATGTCATAATTTGGGATATACAATATGTATAAAAACTGTTCCTGAATTATGGATGTTTTATCACTGAAGATGGTTTGTTACTGAAACCGGTCTGAATAGAAGGGAAAAGAATAAACACTGTTTGCCTCTGAGTGCTGGCTTTTTCTTTTTTGTTTATCACTTTATCAGTTTCGGCATGCCATGCACCAGTCGTACTTGCTAGCTACTTTGGAGGTCCAGTGTGTAACCAGCATCCCCTACTAGGAGACCATAGTGGATGTCCATATTGGCAAATCTCTGGTACAGCTGTGTCAGATGCCATATGTGGAATCGTTGTAGCTTCCAGGGCAGCCAGCACACACATTCATTATAATGCCCTGGGCATCACAGACGACCTGGCAGTTGATGGAGAGGATGTCCCTGCAGTTGATGTAGGCCCTACCCTGATCACCAGGTGGTGCTTTGATGCATATGTGCATGCAGTCTATAGCACCCACTACCTCAGGGTATTCTGCTATTTGGTGGAAGAGACGAATATTACTTGGCAACACCTCACGGGTGTTGAGGAGGTATATGTGCTCACTGGCATGTGCTGACATGGCATCCAGGAACTGGTAAAATACTCTGGATGCTGATGCCTGTGAGATTCCCACGATATCCCCAGTTGAGCTTTGGGAGGTACCTGTGGCTAGCATTCCCAGGCCTGCACATACCTTGGTATCCACTGAGATGGGTTCCCCTCAGTCAGTTTGGTGTGTCAGGTGTGGCTGGCACAGCTCAACAATTTGCTGTAGGAGGTCTCTGTCCACCCTATAGTGATCCACTATCTCCAGCTCATGTAGCCCCTGGTAGGTTACCCTGGGTCTGTACACTATTCTCCGTCTTCTCACTGTGGGTTGATCAGCAGCATTCACATCCTCACCACCCTCAGCCTCTTGCCTGCTGGAGCCCTTCTCATTTTGCAGGTTTTTTGTTAAACTTTCTCCACTTGTATACACCAGTGGTGTAGAGTGTGGGAAAAACCAGTGGGGAAGGTGTTTGCATAGTTTATAGTAGTGTTCTGGGCTGGGCTGGTCTGCTGCCTGTGTAATTGGCTGATTCTGACACATTTCATCTGCCAGCTAAGCTAGTTCTCCTTGATTACCTCCCTACTGCTATTTTCCCTTCCCATTGCCTTCCTGTTTAAGCACGTGGGCGCACATTTCAAACAGAGTGCCCAAATGTGCACACTGCTGATACTTCCTAGTTTAACTTTTATTTTCTGCCTTTAAAATCCGGTGCGTGGCACGCACACCCACTTAGGCATTGTAAAGAGTGCTAGGCAGGTTTAGACACACCCCCTAGCTAAGCTGTGCTAAGCTAGGAGCAAACCCAAGCCACAGGGCTCCAATCCACTTACAGTATGCTTGACACCCCCCCCCCCATGATGTCACCTAACTCCTAGGCTTGCACCAACTATTCCTACTCTTACACTGTTGGGACCTGACTCACATGCTGGAGAAAACTGGGATTCACTATCCTTCCCTTTATTTGCATAGGATTGCCTGCTAATGCATAGTTACATGTCTCACACTGAGCCTCCCCCCTAAGCAGCCACTACTCACTGGCAATGTTGTCTTCTGCCTGCCATTGACTTGCATGGCAGAATACTGATTTTAGTTAGAATGCTTAATTTAGGTTCATTTTGTTATTTCCCCCCAAACCCATTTGAGCGCCACTGCCCTAAGCTTAAACAGCCGAGATAGGCTAAAAAAGTAAAAGTTGCTTTTTGTATTTTTTTACTGTTTGCAATGCCAGTGGTCTTATACATGGCCATTGGCATGCTTACTACATGATAAGCAGCCTTTATTTGGAGCTGTCACAGATCCGTTTTGGATTTTGCAGAAATGTACTTGGTTACTAACCAAGTACATTTCTGCAGATAGCACTAGTCCTGAACAAACGATTGCAAGCTTCATGGATTGCAAAATCACATCATTTGCATAGATTTCTCCTGCAAATGGGGTGATTTGCATACAAGGGCTTAGTCAGTGCAGGATTAGTGCAGGAGTGCTCGTGAACGCCCCTGTAGGCTAATCCTGGATCGCACGCCAGACTGCTTGAGTTCCTGCACCAATCCTGCATGCCGTGCAAGCTTTAGAGAATCCGGGGGTTAGTATTTTATATAGTTTTGGTATTATGGAATTAAAGAATTAGTGAAATCATGTTTAATGGAAACTGGATATTGTCACTAATATTAAAGAAAATTAAATTTTGGTGAAGGAAAAAGGAATGGGGGTCAATATAAAAGTATAGAAAATGGAAGTTTTGATGTGTAAAACATGAAAATGAAAATATTTCTATAAATTTGCAAATGTGTATCTGTGCGTGTGTGTGTGTGTGTGTGTGTGTGTGTGTGTATATATATATATATATATATATATATATATATATATACACACACACATATACATGTGTGTGTGTGTGTGTGTGTGTGTGTGTGTGTGTGTGTGTGTGTGTGTGTGTGAAGACCCCTATTCTTGTCATTGTGAGGGGGAACATTGTTGCGGCTTGATTCGTGGTTGTATTCCTGGCATTGAGGTAGCCAGGAGAAGCTATGCAGTAATGGAGGGAGAAGAAGTTTGATTTGTTCTGTTGATGATAGCAGTGTTCTTCTGTTAATAAAATAGAAAACTGTTGAAAAGTGAGTGGGTATTACAAACAGTCAGCAACTAGCCGACTTAAACCTTTGGATTTTGAAAAATGTTGCAACCAAAAATGCTTCTGTAGGATTGCCTAATGAAAAAAACTAGTTGATTTATTGAACAAAAGTGATCCCAGAGAAGTCTGAGATTTTTTGAGTGGATATGATGGAAAAAGTTTTTGGAATGGGCAGTGAGTTTGGGAGGAAGGAAACAAGTCATGAGTTGGATGGACATAATGTTATAGGTAGAATGCAATTTGGAAAATCATATGTTGATGCAGTTAGAAGAACAAAAGGTACTATAAGCTTTATTAAGAAGAAAAAATGTTTGTTTGGATAAGAAAGAAGGAAGATATTTTGTGTGGCATATATATATATATATATATATATATATATATATATATATATATATATATATATATATATAGTCCTGGGTTTTGAAGCAAAACACTTTAGATCTTTGATTCATTTCATTTGGGGAAAGACAACACAGATTTTGTGACTAAACATTTGAGCGTGAAGACTTCATGGAAAGATGTTTTTAAATTGTGAAAAAAGGAGGGTTGTTACCCCTGGAATTAATTTATATTTTCCTGGCAAGGGACTGCATTAAAAAAGTGTTGGTTCAGTTTTATATTGATGAAATTGGGTTAAAAGATGATACAAATTAGTTTTCATTTCTATGTTATTCAGTTTCTGATATTGTTAAAGTTAAAGATAAGAGGGTTATTTCAAATGGTGGTGGGGAGTGTATATTATTTTAAAATATGAAAACGATGTGATAAAACATTTATCAAATGTTACATATATAGAGAGATGGTAATGGAGGAATAATTAGGTATATGAAACAGAGAAAAGCTTTTTTGTAGGGACTTTAATCATCTGATAAATAAGTGTACAAAAAAGATTTAATCAATGCGGGGGAAAGGTCATAAGATAAATAACTGTAGAAAATAATATAGAATATGTAAAACTGAAGGGTATTTTTGGCTTGATTAAAAAGAATAGGAAATATTATGCTGAGCAGGATTATGTAGAATGTGATGTCTGAAAGTAACAGGAAAGTAGGGGGAAATTTGTTAATGAAAAATAGGATGAGGTGATAAAAGATGACTTTGATAAAAATGTTATACTTCAGGAAGATAATGGTAATTCTACTGAGTCAGATAGTTGTTCAGGGAGTATAAAGGACGTTAGGAAAATAACTTTGATAGGTACTAAGGTAACCTGAGGAAAAGAATATTTAAAAATATATCACCAAAAATTAAAAATAAAAGTAAGGTGTAGTTTTAGACTGTGTTTCAGTAAATGAAAATAGTGATAATAAAAAATCTGATTCTGAGGATCAAGGATTACTTCTTGTTAAACTCAGAAACATATTTAATTGAGAAAAAATAAAAAGCAAGAAAATGAAAAATTAAAATGCTTCCCTTGAACTTAAAAAGAAGGAAAAGTAATAATTTTAGAGTGTTTTCATTAAATGTGAATAATAGTGTAAGAAGGATAGGGATACTGGAATGGTATCCTTAATGTGATGTAGATATTATTCTTACAGAGGATGTAAGATTCCTGAAAAGTGAAGTAAGATTGCAAACAGAAAAAAAAATCTGGTGTAGAAAAATAATATGGGATTTAGGAAGTGAAATTTGTTCTGGAGGGCTATGTTGCTTAAAAAAGCAATAAATATTAGATGTAATGTTGGTAAGGATGGGAAGGATAGCTGTTGTGGATATGAGATAGAGAATATGGTTATATAATTATAGCATAATATGCATATGCAAATGGCAAGAAAAGAGAGACCCTGTTTCATCATATATTAGATTATTTCATGGTTAACATAAAAACTAATATAACGGGATTTTAATTGTGATTTATGGGGAAAATGTAAGTTAGCTATGTTGAATAAAAGTCAATGGACTTATAGAAGCGGGGCAAATGGATCTGAAATTGATTATTTTGTGTTGTCAAAAGGTTCGATTGTAACAGATAGTGATACAGTAGAGACAGTTTTTTTTTTGCTCATTTTGCAATATTGATGGAAGTGATGGAATAAGTGGAGTATATTAACACAGGAAAATGAATAAAAAGAATAAATGAGAAATTATGGGATGAATTTGGAGAGTGGGAAGTACTGCATTTAAGGAAGGATCATATAACCATGAAGGAGTTTTATAAAAACTGTTCTAAATGGTGTACTGAATTTAAGAAATATAAAAAGTATTTTTCCAATGGCAGGATAATGCAAGAAATGAAGGGAAGGTGAAGTATGGAAAGATGTATTGGGGAGTTTAGAGTCAAATACAATAGAGAGAGCGAGAGAGAAAAATAATGATATAGAAAAGGAAATACATGAAAGAAATCAATAAAAAATTAAGACATTACTGTTTAAGCAGAGATGTTATCTACAAGGCAGAAGGGAGGAGGTGTCTGCATATCTGGGTAAAATAGTAAAAGAGATAATAGCATAATGAGAGAAACGACAGTGTAAAAATGAGGTAAAAAGAACAGAAGAGCAAATATGAGTATTGTAGTAAAGCATGTACAAAATGTGTATAAGTAAAAAGAAAGAAAATAAGAGAGAAAGGAACAGTACAAAAATCAAGTTATAGTTAAGGAGGAATTTGAAAAATAAATGACTATTAGTGAATTGGATGAAGTACTTTGCAAAGTAAATGTTGATTCAGTCAGTTTCAGATGGCATGGGTTATGAAATGTACAAGAAATTAAGGGACTGGCAAAGAATGAGTTTTGTAAATGTTTTGAATGAGTGGTTGAAAGAAGGGTTTGTTTTACAGATGCTATGTAGTAGGATATTAAAATTTGTGTCGAAGAAAGATGAACAGAATGAAATAAAAAATATCTGAGACCTATCACATTCAATAATATGAATAATAACATGTGTATAACCATAATACAGACCACATTAAAAGGGTGTTAATAAAGCATCATGGCATATATTTGAATTACTGACTGGAAAATTAAATCTGAAGCATTAAAGTCATGGTATGATTGTTTTACAATTTTACAAAACTAAACGTAGATGATGCCCAAGAATTTAAAATCTAATGTAGTAAAAAAATCAGGTAAACCAAATGGCATTTTAAACAGAACAGTTTATTTTGCTCTGCTTTGTTTGAAAGAAAATGCTGAGAGCAGGCGTATAACCACTAACATTGTTAGCATTTTGGCTATAACATAATACTGTGTGACATCACCCCTAAAATTAATTACCCATTTCATCATGTGTAGTTAACCTTCCCATTAAGAACTGGGATTTGATGACTAATGTAAATTGTATATAACTCAAAAGTCCTCTGATCTCATACTGAAAAGTAGCAGATGTTTTATGTTTTTACAAATCCTTGTTCTTCTCAGACTCTGTGATACTGTGGAGGGTATAAATCAGTGACCTAAAGGCAAACCACAGAATGTGAATTATTACAAACTCAAATCTAGATTTTTTAAAACAAAATGGTCTGAAAGATATTAATGAGTTGTTGAAAGAAGAATGAACTTTGCAATGCTTATACTGAATTTTACCTGCATTTCTGTTTGATTCTCATGCATCCTTATGACATTCTAACATTTTTGGAGATGCCTTCACTTAATAAAGTGACTTTCTAATAATTAGAGCTCTCTCAGTCAAAACATAACCACACATCACAATGACAATGTGTTTACAAAATGGCAAGCTACCCTGCTCCTCCATATCCCCACATTTCTAATTAATCAAATATCAGAAAATTGCACAACCATGATAATACACTAAAACTGCGGAAAATGAGTATGACTGTAACCTCAATGCATTTAAACAAATTGGCAAAGTGATCTTGGACAAGCAGAAGATGAACTTGCATTGATACTTTGTGTTTTTGGGTCTCTTGCTCCCCCACTCACATCCATCTCTAAATATACTGACTGACTCTGATATCAAACAAGAAGTGGGTAACACGTTCTTAACCCCAATAAGCCTTAATCACACTGCATTATATCCAGAGCAATAGAGGTATCTCATTATGACAGACTTTGAAAAGTCGTCTCACATAAAATCAAGTTAGAATAATGTGGCCTTTGATAGATTAGGCTGCATCCAAAGAGGAAACAATGAGGAATAAAATTACACTTGAGTGTGTTTGTCAGTTGATATAATGAAATGGAGATCTTACTTAGCCTTTGTCATCACTTGTTATATGCATTTTCAAAGTACCGACTATATTTTCTTAAATGGGAAACTGAGGGTGTCATGTGCAATATTGTGCTGGGAGAAAGAGAGATTTTTTTTCCTTTCTTTCTTTCTTTCTTTCTTTCTTTCTTTCTTTCTTTCTTTATGTTTTGGCTATTATTGCAGTTATTAGCCCTGCATTTCAGAGCTGTATCTCCTTATGATATGTAACTTAGATCTATGGATGGGAAACAGAAACTTTAACCCAGGACTACCCTCTATATTACTAATGAACAGATGCAACTCATAAATACTTTATCCCATCCCTGAGTTCCCTCAAATTATCTATAGTATGAGCCAAATTATTCTCATTAGATTAGTTTGAGCAAAAAAGGGAAACTGGCTAGGTTTAAAATGGCCCAGAAGGGCAGCAAGCCTAGAACTTACCTATGAACCTATGTAGTATTTAAGGCATAGCATGATCCTCTTTGCAGCACGCAGTAAGAATTATTCATATGTGTGAGCTCAGGAAAATAATTAGCATATACCAGTGTAACATTTCCTCTGCTGTATGCCTTGTGTGCAGAATCTGCAGATTGTTTTTGAATTTTACATAAGTGATTTTTCAATGCCTACCCTCATTATGTAATGCCTATGGATCTCAGCTTGAGATTGTGGGAAAGCAATGAAAATATCCTACATGCAATAAAATTAAAAAAATAAAATAACATTAAAACCATTTAAACGTTGTGATCTGTATTTCAGAGAATGGAGAAGTGTGTACTTTCCTTTTTATTTATTCTGCCTTTGTCACTCACAAGATAAAGCAGAATTTCTTTAATTTTCCTTTACTTTGTTCTTACTCTTATTTTCGAACATGAATGCATTTTCATTTTCTCTTCTTTTAATTACTGATGCACTGTTAAAGTGTGCTACCAATGTTGATTGTATAAGTTATTTTTTTAACCAGCCTTGAATGTGAAAAAATGAAATATTTCACAGGTTAAGCTTTTAATGTGACATGAAAATGCATCTGCTGTTTAATAATGACTTTAAAATGTCATTATGTCTCTACCTTTTAATTTATTGGTATATGGTTTATGTCCCAGATGTTGCAGAAATCATAAAGGTGCCAAATCAAACTGGATTTGCATGTAGGCATTTGATTCTTGTCAGGATATGAATGTTCTTCTACTTCACCAGTTTTGTGTCACATGAACCATACCAAGCAATATATTCTGAGTGATGGTTTCATTAAATCCTTTATAATGAAGCTGAACTAATGTCAGTGAAATCTTGAAAAGAAAATATTACTGTCTCTTGCCACCCTGCAAGACAACAGAGCAAATTTACAGAGGTACCCAGAAACAAGTTTAATAGACATTTAGCTGAGAGTAGCTGCTGCTCATGTAGGAATTACTTCCCTATAGCTTATAACCTCCCATGAATCATATGCCATAAGTGCACAAAAACTTAAAGTTCTATTACAAACTGGGTGAGGAAAATAAGGCCCCATCCCATCTATTATTGTCTGATTTGCTGTACATCAGCAAGTCAAATAGCATCAGAAATATTTGGTCTAGGAATCTAAACCACTTCTGAAACATCAACAGAATGGTTTGGAGGGACAGGTATGTCTTGCAGAGGATACCACTGCTGTGGAACAGACTCCCTATCCACGTAAAACACAGATCATCCCTGTCCATTTGCATGAAAAGCTGCTAATAGCTTTATCCCAAGCATAGTCCCCCTCAAATTATCTATGGTATAATCCAGTTATTTTCATTAGGGGTAATATACAATTATTGACCATGGAATTGCTAAGGCCAATCAATAACCAACTGAGATAGGTTAACTTCAGCACAAAAAGGGAAGCTGGCTAGGCTTAAAATGACCTCCAAGGGAAGCTAGCCTAGTACTTACCTATGAACCTATAAGACTGGCCCAGATGAATCGTCAAAATAAATCATGTACTCTGCAAGCACCAGTACTAAGTCATCCATTCAGGTGTATGAATTTTGTAATTAATCACCTCTAAGTTTATCTCTCTTTGCTCTGCTCCCTATCTTTAAAAGGCCTCCTTCCAAAATAAAAACAAACCTTGCACCTAGAAAAAAATGTATCTTGAATGTGGTTAGATTTTGTCAGTATTTTGTGTTTAGATGTTTTTCAGTTAAGATCCTTTTATGATTAAATACTTTGTTAGTATTATATAGATTCACTTCAGAATTTCAAATTCACAAAACTTCGAATTTCATATGGTCGAGACCATATGATCGAAGTTTTAGAACTTCAAAACTCTAAAATAAATCCAAAAGGAACACAAAACCATGTTTCTCAATGTTTTTGCAGGCCTGCATCCCCACACCCTCTGCTATTTAAATATATCAACTCTGAGATTGCACTACAGCGAGGAAAAGGGAGAATTTCCCCATTCCGCACTATATGCAGATCTCCGTTCAGAATTTCAGAGTTCTAAAACTTTGATCATATGGTCGAGACCATAAGAAATGTGAGGTTTTGGGAATTCGAAATTCTGAAGGGAACCCATATATATATATATATATATATGGTTCTACCTGACTTCATCGACACGCCGGAACATCGACAGCGAAATCGGAAGCCGCAGAAGAGCGAAAGTGCAGAAGACCGACGCGACGGGACCCAGAAGATCGACAGTGCAGAAGACCGACCCGACGGATGAAAGCACCGGCGCTGAGGATGCCGAAATGGGAAAAGGCTGTGTAAGTATGCGGTAGTGACGGACGTTAGGGTGCGAGTAAGGTAAGTGTGGATAGGGGTGGGTTAAGTGAGTTAGGGTTAGGGAGCGGGTCAGGTAAGTGTCGGTAGTGAATGTGTTTGGGTTAGGCGGGATAAGTGAGTTAGGGTTAGTGAGCGGGTCAGGTAAGTGTGCGGTAGTGATTGTGTTTGGGTTAGGGGCGGGATAAGTGAGTTAGGGTTAGGGAGCGGGTCAGGTAAGTGTGCGGTAGTGACGGACCTTAGGGTTAGGGTTTGGGTCAGGGTTGTAGGTAGTTGTGTATGTGAGGTTTAGTGTGGGTTTGCAGGGATTTTGGTGTGCTTGTGTTGTGTATGTGGTTTTTGGATGGGGAATGTGTTTTGTTTGTTGATTGTGGTGTGTGAAGTGTATAAGGTTTGGTGTTTGTGTACCGTCGGTTATTTCGTTGTCGGGTATGTGAATTTTCGTGTTTTGGTACTGTCGGTTATGTGGTTTCGGTGATTGCGTTGTCGGTGTTTTGGTGTTTCGGTGAAGTCAGGTAGAACCATATATATATATATATATATATATATATATATGCATCTATGTTAAAAGATTCCCTTTTGAAATAGTCAAATTTTATATTTTATATATTGAACTCAATATGTATGATCAATTATTTAAAAAGTCTAAAATATCCCTAATAATTTCAGCAGCAAATTATCCTGAGATTGCTGTACAGTGAGGAATGGGAAATATACCATTTCCCTCACTGCAGTGCAATCTCAGAGATAGTATATATAATTAGCAGGTGGTGGGGGCTTGCCCACCTGGTACAGTGCTGTTTTTGAGTTTTTACATATGTTGGGCTTTTTAATAATGTTTTCCCCACTGAGTATCAGTTAATGAAACTGCATAGATAAATCAGCTATAACTAAAACCTGGCTAATGAAATAAAATGCAACAGATGCAGAAATCCTACCTCAAGGCTTGACTGTAAAAACAAATGAGCTGGTGGTGTTGCATTACTCTGTTCAAACCAGATGAATGTATCCAAAAATTATTTAACTGTGCCTCTCCTTGACAAAGCAGAACTACTGCTTATTATTGTGCATATCAAGCAATATGTTTGACTACAATTATTAATGAGTTGTTTATCTCCAAGTCCAGCTAGTGAACTAATTAATTTACTCAAAGGCTTATCTTGACTTATATCTTAAAAACTGACATCTTCATTCCATGAGATTTCTACAAAAAACAGACTGACCAAAGAAGAACAAAAAACAACATCTGTTTGTTTTTACCCACTTAATCAATCAAATTACCAGAAAAGACAAATCAGTAGGAAAGTGGCGTCTATTATACTGGATCCTTACTTCTAACCAAAAAACATTTAACAGAGGCACTCCTGTCAGACAGAGCAAGTGACTGCAATCCTGCCTTCATAACATGGAAACACAAGTTGGAGGAGATACTTTTACTTACTTTTATGTTAATTCAGAAAAGAATTGCAAAAATGCCTATTTTCCTCCATAATGGCCTAATGTATGGAACCCCACTTAAAACAATTCCTTTTGATGAAGTATTAGTAACATTCAGTAACACTTCTCTTGATATTTGTAATGCCATGTCATCACTCCAATAGAAAAGAGCAACGCACAGAGAAGCTCCATGGCCATTATAGGACACAAAAAACACAGCCTTTAACAGTACAAAAATCTCTTAAAAATAGTCAAAAACGTATAAAAAGGTAAAAAAAGAATACTTTAGCAATATTCAGTGTGAAAACAAACATAATATGAAATAACTGTGGAATAATATATATAACATACTCTACTCAGGTAAAACGAAAAATCACAACCAGAGCCAAACCATGGATTTTACAATAGCCAATGCAATGAATATACACTTTATAGAATTAAAGAAAGAAAGAAAAGAAAGGAAACCTAGCTGCCTCACTTAATCCTAAATCTATCATAATCTTTTGCTACAGTAACACTCTAACCACTGCTACACAAATTACTACCGCAAAGTATGCTGGTGAATGGGGCTGTTTCAAACACATACTGTTGGCTAGGATAGAACTTCTGGTCTTTGAAAGGAGGGAACTGAGTCACGAACTGCTGGCAGATGATAGAGAACTGTAGCAGGCCACTGATGTACTAAATCATGAACTGCTGCCAGATGATAGAGATCTGTAGCAGGCCACTGATGCACTGAGTCATGAACTGCTGGCAGATGTCAGAAAACTGTAGCAGGCCACCAATCAGTGATGCTGGGGAGGGGGATTCTAGACACTGATCAAGGGTACTGATGACTGATGGATGTTAGGTGCTAACAACTACAAGACACTGATCATTGGAAGAGCAACACCAGAAAACTAATCACTGGTGTGGTGGGTGGGAGAGTAACACCAGAATACTGACCATGGATGCATCTCTGGGAACACCATTGAAAATGAACATTGATGAGAGGGAGTGGGTACAACACTAGAATACTAATCAAAGATAGATAGAAAGGAACTGATCACTGATAGATGGGAAGGTGAAACATCACCAGGATACATCACAGATAGGTGGGGGAGGAATGCTAGGACACATATCATAAATAGGTTGGGAGAGGACAACAGTGGGATAATGATCACTGATGAATGTAGGAGAGGAGCCAACACCTGGACACATCACAGAAATGTGGGTAAGCAGTGACAAAACTGCGATCACTAATGGATGGAGAGAGGACAGCATTGACACACTATGCACTTGTGGGTGGGAGAAACAACACCATGGCAGAGAATTCAGACAGTGGACAAATCTACAACACAGAATGCTGATTGGGGAGAAGTAACAGAAGGACACCAACCACTCACTGATGTAGGAGGGGACAAAACAGGAACTCTGACTTCTAATGGGAAGGTGCAAAGAACATCAGGATGCTGACCACTAATGGATAAGGAGAACACTAGGAGAGGACTCATTGATGACTGTGGACAGGGGCGGGGGGGTGGATAACACAGAGAAACAAATCCATTAAGGGTTAGGAAAACAGCATCAGGACATCAATCACTCATGTTTGGATGGGCTAGTATAACTAAGCTGGCATCACAGTGGTTTATCTACAATGGCTTATTCAGTCTACCTATATCAGAAGAAAAATGACCTGTGTACCGTACAGTTTGGAGTCTTATTTCATATGAACATCAAAGCTTACCTGTGCAAGTCATCCCTAAACCTCAAATGGCAGTGCTTTAAAAACTAAGATTGGATCATATGGTCAGAAGCCTGGCAGCCTACCAAGTTACAGAAACTTTGTAGCAATACAAGGAAAGTGATCATGTGGACCATATAATGTAATTTAAAATCTTTCCACAGATGCACTTAAAAGTTATCCTCCTTTCAGGACATGTAATAGCACTCATTTTCCAAATCAAGTAAACCGTAGAGATTATATTCTGTATATCCTTATTCAGGATTACGTTTCTAGACTAAAAGCAAGCTGCAGTCTATCTTAGTGGTTCCTCCCTTGCTTCCACTTATTCTTTTGCCAGCCTTGTTGTACAAACTTTCACTGCTGTCATACCATTGTTGTAGTGTTTTGTTTACATGACTATTAATGCGTTGTCAAGTTATATAATTCTAGTCTGCATTCTTTTATTATTTATTTATTTATGTAACATTTGTTTACTGGAAAGGTCCAAGTTGAAACGAAGCCAATTTTCAGTGGAGGCCTGGGGAGAAACACTGTAGATGCATGTCTTTGTAACGTGGGAGGGGGGGACTGGACCACCCGGAGGAAACACACACGAATGCAGGGAGGACATGCAGACTTCACACAGAAGGCACTCCAGCCAAGAATAAAACCAGAGAATGAGAACCTCTTGCTGTGAGGTGACAATGCTACTGCTGCACCACTGCACCATATGTTTTGAGTCAGCAAAGCTGGCATTAAGCATGCAGAGTAGCACCACGGCACAACAGTTAGTTTTGTTACCTCACCTCTCTTACTTTTGCAGGCTAAGTTTCATCTACATATATAATCAGCATGACCTCCTAGTCACTTTTGCCCAGAGTTTCTGATTTCCTGCCATATCCCAAACACATGCAAGTTGGCGAACTTGTGGCCCTCTGTATTGCCTATGGTGTAGGGTACTGTCTTTGTGAGTGCATCAGCAATAAATTGGCATCCCATCCATGAACAGATTTCAACATTATGCTTCCTGTTATCAGATAAGGCTTCATATTCCATACAAAGTAAGGAAACAACAGGATTTAAATACATTAAAAAACAACTACTTAAATT
Organism: Protopterus annectens; assembly: GCF_019279795.1. NCBI lineage: Eukaryota > Metazoa > Chordata > Ceratodontiformes > Protopteridae > Protopterus > Protopterus annectens. The sequence goes on from NC_056741.1 coordinate 1,952,631,227, forward strand.
CCTGCATAGAGGACAATCCTTATGCTTTTTAACAGGACATTCCTAATGCTAAAAATGTGGCTCAACATGCACTAAACAGATTATGTTACTCCCTAAATTAAAAGAGCTATTTGCACAATCTTAACCTTGTGAATATGTAGATTAACTGCTTATGCTGCCAGATACAGCAGAAAAATTCCAACTGTTTTGTCAATTATACCAGATAACCGTTAATGCTCATGACACTTTATGCATTGTTTAATAACTATTCATTGTATTTGTAAATTATCACTACACTTTATATATTTTATATCAACAATGACGTGTAAATGTTTAAACATGTTGGAAGTAACTGCATAATGACACATTTCTCATCTATCTTCTTGTAAATGTTAACTTTTTCTATCACACTGTGTTAAATTACTATGACTCTGTGTTCAAATTTGTAAATGCTATTTGGCCAGGGTTATGGTTGAAAATGGTCCGAGAACCAGACTGCCTACCCTGTCAACAAAATTATAAAATATTTTTTTTTTTTTTGGAAAATGAATGATTGCATTAAAATATTCAGTTTCTTTTTATTAAAAATACAGAGTGGTAAAAACAATAATGTCAAAGTGGTACTCCCTTTATGTCTCATGTGCATCTTAATATCAGATAGCTTATTATATTCTTATCAGGCTGAACAATGTGATATAGGTCTTGCTTTCATTGTAAATAACAGCTCTGTTTAATGAGTATTGATTCAACCATAATGTAATAATTGCCTGATGGCAGCTTTTTCCACATTTGATATTTGGCAAATTGATCTAGTTAAATGGTCTGCCATTTATGGAAGGAGAAAAAGGCCAAAAAACCTTTATACATGCAGCATATAGAATATGAACACATTTCAGCGGCTGACTATTAAAATGTATGTATTTATTTATTATTTATTTATTTGACATTTGGTAACCAAAAAAGTGTGACTGGGTAGGGATTACTCATTTTCAGCAGTGGCCTGGGGAGAAAAGCTCCACAAATAGACAGAGGAAAATAATTCCACAAAAAGACTAAGAAATAAAAATTACATAAAAGGATGTGACATTACAAATAAAATACATAAATTAGTACAGTATTTACATGTGAAGTAATAAATTCTAATTAGTATAAACTGTCTCTGAATTACAGTTTTTCAAAGAGTAATAGATTGGTGGCAGAAGGAGAGGATATGAAAAAACGGAAAGATGTTTAAGAATACGTTATAGGTAAGAGAAGAGAAAAGGTGGAAATAGTAGAATGCATAGTTGAAGAATTATGGTAACAGTATGAGACAAATAGGGTATTACGTTAAAAAGTAAAGTGTTAGTATGGCTAGTGGTATAGGAGACAATAGCTAGGAAGAAGAAGAACATGAGTAAATCCAGGATTTGGAAAGATGTTCTTTGAGGAAGGTCTTGAGGTTTTGGTAGTGAGGAACTTGTCTGATTGATACTGACAAGCTGTTCAAGGTCTTGGCTCCTGGTCTACCTGTAATTATTGAACAAACCACTTCACTGAAGTTCACAACAATGAGACAACATTGCCAAAAACTTAATTTTCTGAACATACACATCACCGGAGTTTTACTCTGGGAAAGGAGACACTAAGCCACCAAGTAAAAACAAATACACCACAGCATATCAAACCCACCAAAGTGGGGGCATTCTCCCCCCAAACCCCACATGTGGGGGGCTTTGCCCACCACACCCCCTAACTAAATATACCAACTGCAAGATCGGATAGGCAGGATTTTAAAAAAGCTAGGGATAATCAGTAAAGAGTAATGAACAAAGTGGTGGTATAGAACAGATGTGCAGGTGGGATACATTAGTCTACTTGAGATGGGATTAGGTAGAATGAGGGAAATGAAAGAGATAAAAAGATTATAGTGAGGAGACTTAGGAGAAGCATGGTGGAGTAGAAAGGCAAGTAATGTTGTGCATCAGAAGAATGTGGTTTAGAAAAGGAATTGGTTAACTGGAGCAGTACAGTGTAACAGAGTACTAAAGGACTTTCAGTGTTCTGGCAAATGGGCAGTATGGGACAGTAATACATTGCAGCGGCATATAGAAACTTTCATTGCACTGGGAAAGAGTAATGAGGAACCACAGTACAGTGTGACAGAGGGGTAGACACTTGCAGTGCACTGGGAAAGAGTAATGAGGAACCACAGTACAGTGTGACAGAGTGGTAGAAACTTGCAGTGCACTGGGAAAGAGTAATGAGGAACCACAGTACAGTGTGACAGAGTGGTAGAAACTTGCAGTGCACTGGGAAAGAGTAATGAGGAACCACAGTACAGTGTGACAGAGTGGTAGAAACTTTCATTGCACTGGGAAAGAGTAATGAGGAACCACAGTACAGTGTGACAGAGGGGTAGACACTTGCAGTGCACTGGGAAAGAGTACTGAGGAATCACAGTACAGTGTGACAGAGTGGTAGAAACTTGCAGTGTACTGGGAAAGAGTAATGGGGAACCACAGTACAGTGTGACAGAGTGGTAGAAACTTGCAGTGCACTGGGAAAGAGTACTGAGGAACCACAGTACAGTGTGACAGAGTGGGAGAAACTTGCAGTGCACTGGAAAAGAGTAATGGGGAACCACAGTACAGTGTGACAGAGTGGTAGAAACTTGCAGTGCACTGGAAAAGAGTACTGAGGAACCACAGTACAGTGTGACAGAGTGGTAGAAACTTGCAGTGCACTGGGAAAGATTACTGAGGAGCAGCAGTACGGTGTGACTGGGTGCTAGAAACTTCCAGTAGCTACACTGTTACAGATAATGGTGGTGAAGTGGAAGAGTGAAACAGGATTGCAATAAGTTGTTATGAAATTAAGATGAAGAGGTAGAGAACTGTCCGAAGAGTATTGCCAGTGGAGTATTGGAAGATAAGATATTCTATTTGGAGGTAGAGTAATGGGTAATTATAGGTGAGGTGGATGGAGTGGAACAGTAAGATAGAAAAATAAATAGTGGGCATGTTAGGTGGTAAGTGGTTAAGACATACGGCTATTAATAACTGTGATACTAAGAATAAGGTGCATATAGGGTGTTATAGACAGAGAATGTATGAGGTGTAGGATGTCTTAATTACAGAAATGAGTAAAGTTAAGGTGTTAAGTTTTGAAGGGGAAGAAGTGAGAGAAGATGATATCAGAAAGGAAGTGGCAAGTTAAGTGAAGGCAGGAATTGAGAGGAGATGATGTCAGAAATGGGAGAGGTTTGTTAAGTATAAATGTAGGGATAAGGGTGTGTAGTAATTGGGGGAAGGATAGGGGAGTGGACTGAGCCTGAGCACAGTGCTAGTGAATGGAGTGCGTGGAGACAACCAGTTAAGTCCTACATAAAAAACTATCTGTGAGAAAGCAGTGCGTTGTGTTGCAGGGATATCATATATCAAATGTGAGAGCATTGATAGCTATAGAGAAAAGTTAAAGGGTTAAAACTCTCTTTTACACTATGCTAGAATGGTAGACTAGATACTGTTATAGCAAGTGGGAACCACAGAATATACTGAAAAGAAAAGAATATGATAGCTAGTAATTGACTATGTATGTTAAAAAGAGGGTTTAGAAAAATAGATGTTGAGGGGTGAAATGTTTTAGTACACATTATTTTCTAGTTTAGTTAGTTGATTAATTGGATACTGAAGAGGTGCTGACTGGTATTAAGGTAAGCATTTCTAGGGAGAATAGGTGACAGCTTTGTTAAATCCAATCTGCCTTTAGGTTATCGAGGGCCAGCTAGAATTAGGAATAACAGGTCGAAGTTACTTTACGGGAGTGTGTATACTTGGCTACAGTGTATGTGAGGTGTTAGGGTGTCTGCCAGTGAAAAAATACAATTAAACAGTTGAGCTATGTCTGGCTGTGTCTGTTTTGTTTACTGCTAGGGATGGTTAAAACCTCATTACACTGGTGGGACACTATGATGGGTTTTCTTGACAAATGGCAGGGACCTTGGTGGTTGTGTGTCATTCCACGTATATGCATTACTCTTGAAGAAGCAGCCATTCCTTTGTGTGCACCAGAGTTCAATAACAAATAGAAGTTCCTATAAACTTGTCCTCAGTACATGCTTTAAGTAACACACTTTCCCTCACTTGCAGCCATCACCGTTCAACAATGAAAGAAAGCATAGAAATGTCAACACTCACAATGCCTAGTATCAACAAGCTGAAAAAAAAAACCTAGACAAGAGTGAATCTTGACAATTGCTCTTCTCCTTAAAACTTATATTTGCAGGTGGTGGCAAACCCGCCTCTGCTGCCCCCCAAACTTTTACATGCCAACTCCAAGATTGCTATACCTCAGAGAAAAGAGAATATCTCAAGAAATAGCATCTTAGACTTAAAATATATAAGTCTTATCTTTCGTTCATTGAGCTTCTCTATTTCAGGACTCGCTGTAGTAGCTCCTAATATTTCAAATGGTTACCCATTTGGGCCATCTCTTCAAAGTAATCTTCAACCCTTTCAGCCTACAAAGGAAAAGCAAAGACTGTATATAGTGTGTATTCTGGATGTTGGTGTATGATGAAGCTATTGTTTTAACATGCTCCAAAGGATACTGGGACAAAAATGAATGGAAGGCAATATTGGCTTGAGAAAGTAAAGAGAACATTGTGAAATACCATTTACTATCAAAATCTGGAAATGCACTACTTCTTTGTTGATCATGGCGTTGAAATACAATGTAGAAAATAAAAATGTTTTTATGCCAACATTTTGAAACATACTGAAATAGACAAAACAAAATCCACGTCTGCTGACGTGGATTTAGTTTTATCTATTTCAGTTTGTTTTAATTTTTCTGTTGCAACATTTTGAAACATGTTAAAGTCGATTTTCAGTGTGCAATGTTTTGGAAAAAAATGACTGTTGAACTCATTTGCTATCCGGATATCGGTATTATGCATTCACTGATTTTACTTTCAACTTCACAAAAGTTTGAAACTGTACATTAGGTGTTATAGTACTTGAAGAAGTGTATTTCTGGATTTTGATAGTAAAGTGTGAAATACATATTACTTCTCAGCAGTGTATTATCTTGGAATTCTGAAAAGTACTACAGTGGTCTTTTGATTACTATGGAAGTAAATCCTGACAATGCCAAGTTCAGACAGATGAATTATTGATACTGAATCTTATATGTCAGCAGAATGCAGACAGCAGTGAGGAAGTCTATGCTGGAAAATTAGACTACTAGCTATAATATGTAAACATAAAAAGATAATTCAGAACTTAAAAAAGTATCATGGCTGAACATTATTGACTCAAGGTCCAGGAAGGCACACTCTCTCAGCTTGATTAAGTATATTTCATAGTAGTAGTAAGAAATCCATAAGAAGCATCCATCTTTCATTTCTCTTCCTGCATTTAATTTGTTTCTCTGCAGTAATGTAACCAGACCAAATGGTACCCTCTCTGTTTCTTTCTGCAGAGAAAATGTAAGAATTATTTTACTAGTAGTACATCTTTTGCACTTATTGTAAACTGCAGACTTGGACAAACTATCCACAGCTGTGTAAACCTGATGTATTTACAGAAATACCATCTTGAGCCTGCGTCATTTTTAGGTCATGTAAAGTGAAAGGCTCACTATCTTATCTCCACATTCTGTTATGGGGGTGCATACATATTATTGTTTTAAAACAACTGACCACAATGGTATAGTTTTTAACAACATGTTCTCATCACATTATATATTAATCAGATTATGAAGCAACCGAAGTTTTCAGCAGTATAAAAAAAAAGTTTTTTTTTTGGTAGTCCTTTCCATGAGTTAGGTTAACTTAGTTTTTTTTTTTTTGAAAGTAAAATGACACAGTATATTAGGAAAGTTCCTAGAATTAAGTTAGCTAAACAGTAAAACAGTGTTTTATCAATAGTTTAGCAAGAAACAATGAATTTACTGCTTACCCAAAATCCAGCAATGTTTTAATGGTGCCTCTGTGTTAGCAGACGGTCTGTAATACAACCTGGAAGACACTGCAGTGTTCTTACTTCAGCCCACCTTACCAGTATATCTTGTATCAGACCAGCCCTTTATCAGATCTAGTAAAACATGTCATACAATGTTATTTAAACTAAAAATACCCAATCACATTTCAAATAAAACAATCCTTTTGAACAATTGCATACATAAGAATAGAAAGATCAAAACACCATTGGTTAAAAAGTTAAGCATCACTGATAAAATTGCTTTGTTCCTCGTATCATATAAACTAACAAGTCACAAAGCTAGATGTCTGAACACCTGGTGAATTACTTCCTAACCTTCAAACTGAAGATACTTCCTTGTTTGTCATGATATATCATTTTGTTCAGGTAAATTGTCTATCAGTGTTACTTAAATGCCAGTGTGTATGTGTATATGGCATTGATTAAGTTTGTGTACATATATGTATTACAGTGATTTTTTTTCAGTATATTACAGTGCTTTTTTTTTGCTTCCTACTAGCCTGATCCCTAGTTAACCTAATCTCTCTCAAAAGATCTTAAAAAGGCAAGGCAATATAACCATGTTGTAGAACTTTCAAACTAAAACAAAGAGGGAGAAAGTCACATAGAAAAAACAATCAGTAAAAACTAAGTGAAAGCTCCAGCTAGGCTAGAACTTCCACTGAGTGACCTCTCAAACCTCCTGTATAAGAGGCACATGACATATATGCAAATGACCCTTATGAACATCAGGTGTTTCAGTTATATGGCAATTCTAAAAACCTATGACTTATTTCTTTTTAAATGATTTCAATAGATGATTTCAGGCCAATAAAGCCAAACCCCATTAGCTGTGGATATGAATAGTTCAGCGTTGATAAAATCTCATCAACACAGCACTAACTGTGAATATAAATAGCTCAACCTTGTTATTACCTCATCAACACAGCACAAATAGAGTGTTTGACTAAGCATAACAAACACATGGCTGTTATACCCAGCTGATGTCCATTACCATTAGGGTGATTGCAAAATATCCCAACTAACAAACTAAAACAAAGAGAGAGAAGGTCACACAGAAAAAAAAAATCAGTAAAAACTAAATGAAAACTCCAGACAAGCTAGAACTTCCACTGAGTGAGCTCTTTAACCTCCTGCGTTAGAGACATATGGGATATATGCAAATAACCCTTATGAACATCAGGTGTTTCAGCAATATGGCAACTCTGAATACCCATGACTTATCTCTTTTTAAGTAGTTTCAATAGATAATTTCAGGCCCATAAAGCCAAACCCTACTAACTGCAAAGATGAATACTTCAACCTTGTTATAACCTCATTAGCACAGCACAGAGCATTTAACTAAGCATACGAAACACAGGGCTGTTATACCCAGCTGATGTCCATTACCATTAGGGTGATTGCAAAATATCCCAACTAACAAACTAAAACAAAGAGAGAGAAGGTCACACAGAAAAAAAAAATCAGTAAAAACTAAATGAAAACTCCAGCCAAGCTAGAACTTCCACTGAGTGACCTCTCAAACCTCCTGTATCAGAGGCATATGGGATATATGTAAATGACCCTTATGAACATCAGATGTTTCAGCTAAATGGCAATTCCGAATGCCCATGACTTATTTCTTGGTAAGTAGCTTCAGTGGACAATTTCAGTTTGTCTTGTAGGTACCGTGTGCCTCTATCTATTATATAATCAGATTGCCATACAATCAATGCTCCTTGTGCTTGTTTTGTAAGTGTTTTATGCCTCCCTCTGTGAAATAATCAGATGTCTGTACTACCGGTATTCACTGGTATTCACTGTGTTTGTCTTGTAAGTGCAGTTAGCCTCTATCTGTTATATAATCAGATTGCTATAGTACTGGTACACACTGATACTCTTTGAGTTTTTCTTGTGAGTATAGTGTTCATGTTTCCCTGCTTAATCTTTCATTCATCAACCTCTCTCATTTCATCCAGTTTAGGGTTCCTGGATAGCAAGTGACTAAGTCAGTACTCAGTGGCTGCCTGGTAGCTCTAGTATACCAAGACACATATGAGCATGCACACACACACACACACACACACACACACACACACACACACACACACACACACACACGCACGCACGCACACACACACAGACACACACAGATTTTTGGTGGTATATACCCTTATTTTGGAGGACCACTAACTCACCTTAGCAGAATTGTGGGATGTGGAAGGCAACCAGACCACGCACTAAAAATGCAATTTTATTTCAGATACCATTTAAATATTTCATGAATATTTTAAAGTACTTCTTTGCTTTCCTGTTGCACTGAAATAGTATTATTGAGATGAGGGTAGTAAAACAAAATAAAATATAGAATCCTTTGCAAGAACAGAGGAGTCATAATAATATCAATAGCATGTCATACCATTTCATATGACTGCCATAGATGATTAACCTGTTGAAAGTACTTTTTCTCACTTCCCTGTTAAATGTAGCGAATCTTTTATTTTTTTCCTGTGAAAAATAAAAGCTGTTTTTACATTGCCATATTGTGTTGGCAACTCATAAATTCAGTACAGTATTGCAGATATTGTTTTATGTTTATTTACAGTCCATGCTATTACAGGTGCTTTTAGCAGCTTCACTTTTTCTCATTGCGAACATTGATCTTACTGGAGCTACATATTCTTTCCCTTATGATTATACCACAAAATGTTATTTGGAGAGCTCAATTTTCATTCAATATCAGAGTCATGCAAACTTCTGCTGTTGAACTATATGAAGCCCTCCCATCTCTAACCATCTCAGAGATGTAACTATTATATTATATGCATGGTGCATGTCAAATAGTGCATTTTAGTCCCATTAAAAAAAAATAATAGAATGACTTTAAAAATAACATTCAACACAAGTACGTATTACTAGAAATAATAATTTTCTGTGGCATCCTTAATGGAGCTGCTTTTGTTGTTAAGCACAAAGACAACTCATTCTGTGAGTAGCTAAAACTGCTATAATTAATCATGATCTATAGCAATCAGTGCATGACATTACTGGTTTACAAGTTTATAAAATACTGTGTTCATTTTAAAGTATAAAAAATAAAGACATAAAGCATACACATGAAAAGCATGGTTGCATCTATAACCATATTAGTTTCCTTTTAAAATATTAAAAATAAGTATGAAAATGTGTTGATATGCATAACCATGCAATTTCTGAAATTACAGGTATACAACTTTATACTTTGTACTTATGATAACAACAGAAAATATTAATTAGCAACTGTTTGGTACTGTTTTTAATATGTATTTATAGACACACACTAAGCAGAAATATATATGTACTAAGCAGAAATATTTTCTCTATAAAACTGCAGCGGCAAGTACACAAACTTAGATTTGACTCTAGATTTTCAAGATTTGTGCCATACAGAAGCAACCTGTAGGTAAAATAGGTGAAATAAACTTTTCTTTATCTATGTGTATATCTGTCTAGGAAGTCAATATGCCTTGTTTTCAAGTATTTGTTCAAGATATTAACATGCCATGTAGGTTTACTTACTATTATCTTTTTAAAGTAACAGTTATAAAAATTAAATGAGGTTTATACTGCAACAAAGTTTGTATAGTGGCATGTTGTCCTGATAGTGTTATAGTAATGGCTATATAACAATGACTGTTTTATAACAGTTTTTACAGCTTATTGATGCCATAACTAAACATCATCACAGTTCAGTGACAGTCATCCTCTGTATGTTATATATAAAAAAATAACGTTCCCATAAATTTAAAAGGAACTTTGACACATACATATATTACAAGTTCAAACCCTCAGCTTAGCAACCTTTACTCATGCTGTTATTCTGCAGCAACATGACAGAATAAGTGTAACATTAAAACTTTCCCGAATGATTTACGTTATTAATTACTGATAGGCATGAGCGTTTGCTGCCATTTCAGAGAATATTTGAAATCATTTAAAACAGATCCAGGGAATATCCCTTAAAATTAAAGTCAATGGATAAATATCTGTCCAGAAAGTAGAAAAAATAAGCATGTATTTAAAAGACATGAATATATTAGAAGTGAAGTCTAACAGATTGTAACAGATTGAATCTTTGGTTCATTGTAAACCACCAAGCCCAAACTGTTTGCTTCATGTAAAATTTGACGCCTGTAAAAAAAACAAATGTCAAAACAAAGCAATAAGCAAAATAATGTTGAGTACTGTACACATTTTCAAATTTATTTTCCATTACCTTCATGGTTAGTTGCAGTGCCTTCTTTAGATACCTCTGTTCTAGCTTATGGTTCCTATAGAGCTTTCCTTTTTCTCTCTGATGCTTTGGAGCAAATGTTACACATTTACTCTAAGGTTACATTGTTATCATTTCAGTGACTAGTTGCTTAAAGTGGGTGTGGTAGTATAAATATTAGCACAAAATTTTGCAACGACTGATTGTTGCTTCTTGATCAGCAAATTTCTGATGTAATGATGGCAGTTTGCTTTGGGGTTTATTTAATTACTTTTTTATTGTTGTTACTTTTCAAAACTAGATTACACAAACTACTTTTGGCTGTTTAGCAGTTGCAGAACTCCTATGTGGGGATAAGGGTTAATCATCTTTTTTCCTGCTTATGCTACAATCACAACCTTGTAATACACTCAATATAAACAATGCCCTTTGAAACGACAGTATGACAAATAATCACATAAGTTTTCATTCACAGCGAGATGCTTCTCTGTTTTTTTTTTCTTTTTTGCTCTGTCAGCATACAGTATATTATGTTGGTTGCCTGAGGGTGTTATTGCTTAAACAAGAGAAGGGTAAAATCACATTATATCAAGTGTTTAGAAATAACAAAATTGTTTCAGAGTAAGCATTCCTATCATCTTTCTCTTTTCCCTATTGTGCAATATTACAGTCTTACAATATGGTTTTTGTCCTAACAGAGACTGGATAAACATTTATCAGATTATTATAACACTATCCCAGTAGATACAGTCAGTGCTATAAATAGCCCACCTTTCATAAGATCAGTGATAAATATACTGTGCCTGTATCATCACCATGTTACTGTAAAAAGATGTTAAACAATGTTCTAGAATGAGCTCCCCAGAAAAACAAAGATAGGGGTAGAGCAGCTAGTTGCAATCAGTCAAGTACAAAATCAGATGTGTGTATTGCATTGTATTGTTTATTTGTCAGATTTCAGAAAGAGTTTATGCACTATGCCCATCTATGTGCCTTGCACATGAACATACACTGGCAGTATAAGACATAATGAAGCACAACTGAGACCATGGACAATGTCCTTCTGATGCAGAAGTTTTATTTTATTCTGAATTTGTTAACTGGAGAAGAGCATTGATCCCACTGGACCAATTTTGGCAAACACACAAACAATAAATAAATATTTATTTTAACATTTGTTTACTGAGAAAGTCTGACTATGACAGGGTCTATTTTCAGTGGAGGCCCAGGGAGAAATGCTCCAGACGCATGTCTTTGGAATGTGGGAGTAAACTGGAACACCCAGTGGAAACCCACACAAATGCAGGGAGGACATGCAGATTCCACACAGAAGGGACCCCATCTGAGAATCAAAATGGAGAACCTCTTGCTGTGAGGTGACAACGCTAACCTCTGCACTGCCCCCTGAATAAACAAATAAATAATTAAACAAATACATAAAACGAGATAAAAAAGAAGTACAAATTAGTAGAATGTAACAGAAAGTGTGAAAGTACTAAAGACAGACTGCTTAGATATCTGTTCTGTGTTACAGAACATGATCCTAACTACAGAAGCCAAGGAAGAAGCTGTCTGCAATCCAAGCTGCAGAAAATCTTCAGACGTATGCAAATAGTGTATTACAAATAAGTTGTTCATATGTCCTAAGAAAAGAGATGTTATGGTGTTCTCCACGTCACATAAACTACCAGCTTTCCAACTAGTTCTAATAAAAGGCAATAATAACGCCATTATTCCCAGTGTGAGTGAGCAGAAATACTTGAGTCTAACATTACATCCCATTCCTTAGCTTTGCAATGCACACAGATGAAGTCTCACCCAAAGTACTCTCACAACTCAAATTATGCTGTAGACTACCACACCTCTTATATCCACCACTGCATGGATTTCTGTAGCCAGAAATGTCTTCTTTCCTTCAATACCTGTCAACCAGAACACAAGAAATCTGGACAAAGTCAAAAATAATGGAGAGACAAAGGCCCAAAATAGGGACACATTTTAAGTATTGCTCTTATAAACTTAGAAAGTTGGTAGAATAAGCAAGGTTTTGCTTTAGCATGCATTTTCTGAAGGATATGAAGTGTGAAACTCAAATGTATGCTATTAATTAATTAATTTGGTAGAAAATCACAAATGTTATGTGGAAACAGACCAAAAGTAATATGGAAAAATCTGGGCATTTTGTGAAAATCTGAACAGTTGATGGGTATGCTTCCTTCATAAGCTGGAGCATGGACTCTCCCTATTGAGTGTCCACTCTGTATATAACACAGAAAAACTATAAACTGCCAAAAACAACATTTTTCCTACATTTTACTCCTCAAAAGTGACATTGTGATATCACAAAATAACTCATTTGGCATCCAGTACCATCTTGAGACTTCTTGTTACTAACTGCTATACTTTTTAAAATCCTGAAACATGGCTACTGTCCACCACTGAGTCAGTTTTCCCCCCTTAGAGAACTAATCTACTCTTTCAGAAACATCCAGTAATGTAACCTAAGTTTAGCCAGGCC